>NC_091996.1:95943407-96013407 GCF_044704955.1 Pristiophorus japonicus
CAGCAGGTAATCAGGAAGGCGAATGGAATATTGGCCTTCATTGCGAGAGGGATGGAGTACAAAAGCAGGGAGGTCCTGCTGCAGCTGTACAGGGTATTGGTGAGGCCGCACCTGGAGTACTGCGTGCAGTTTTGGTCACCTTACTTAAGGAAGGATATACTAGCTTTGGAGGGGAAACAGAGACGATTTACTAGGTTGATTCCGGAGATGAGGGGGTTACCTTATGATGATAGATTGAGTAGACTGGGTCTTTGCTCGGAGTTCAGAAGGATGAGGGGCGATCTTATAGAAACATTTAAAATAATGAAAGGGATAGACAAGATCGAGGCAGAGAGGTTGTTTCCACTGGTCGGGGAGACTAGAACTAGGGGGCACAGCCTCAAAATACGGGGGAGCCAATTTAAAACCGAGTTGAGAAGGAATTTCTTCTCCCAGAGGGTTGTGAATCTGTGGAATTCTCTGCCCAGGGAAGAAGTTGAGGCTAGCTCATTGAATGTATTCAAATCACAGATCGATAGATTTTTAACCAATAAGGGAATTAAGGGTTACGGGGAGCGGGCGGGTAAGTGGAGCTGAGTCAACGGCCAGATCAGCCATGATCTTGTTGAATGGCGGAGCAGGCTCGAGGGGCTAGATGGCCTACTCCTGTTCCTAATTCTTATGTTATTATGAGCCACCTCACCGCCACTTCTTGTGGGGTGGCTATCTTGCTGGTCCCACATTTTCAGCCGGAGATCTTGGGGGTCGAGGAACCTGTGCCAGGCCGCTTGCTCCATGTCACGGTTCGTCCGGGCTAAGGTAGACTTCCAGATAGAGGAGATGGGTCGTGCTCCAGGCAAAAGGCCTGAGCTCCTCTGGCAGGGAGTCCACCCACCACTGACCCACCAGGAGTCCGAAACATTTCTCTCAGTTGATCCTGGCGGAGAATGCGGCTGAGTAAATCTCCTGGCACTCACGCATCCTCCGCAGGTCAACGGGATCCTCGACCATGAGGAGGACATCATCGGCGTAAGCCAAGAGGACAACCTCCACACCCGGCCCTTGCAGAGCCAGTCCCATCAACCTCTTCCGCAAGAAGCGCAGGAAAGGCTCCATGCATATGGCATATAACTGGCCGGACGTGGGGCATCCCTGGCGCACCCCTCTCCCAAAGCGAAGGGACGTCATCAAAGACCTGTTAACCTTAATCAGACACTCCGCGGCGACGTACAAAAGTCGGATCCGGGTGACGAAATGCGTCCCGAACCTGAAAGCGCGCAGAGTTCCGAACAGATTCTCGTGATCCACCCTGTCGAACGCCTTCTCCTGGTCTAGGGAAAGGAAGGCGAGTAACAGAACAGCCTCCTGGGAATGGTGGACCAGGTCCCGGACTAGATGGATGTTGTCGTGGATTGTCCGGCCCGGGACCGTGTAGGACTGGTTGGGCTTGATCATGTGGTCCAGCATGGCGCCAAGGAGAGCAAACATCACCCTGGCAAAAATTTTGTAATCCGTGCTGAGGAGGGAGACCGGGCACCAGTTCTGAAGTAGGCGGCGATCGCCCTTCTTAGGCAGCAGGACGATGACTGTTCTGTGCCAAGAGAGGGGCATCTCCCCGGTCGCCAAACTTTCTCCCAGGACCCACACATAGTCTCTCCCCAAGACGTCCCAGAATTGGGATTGGGTTCACTGGTGTACCACAGTTGGACCAGTCAATCACGGACTGCCTAGGTAGAAAGGGAGTTTTCAGGGTTGCCTCCTCCCTTCCTCCTGCCCCTCTTCCGCTTTCTCCTCTTACTCTTGCTCCTACTCTTTCTCCTGCTCTTCAGCTCATCGCCGTATGCCTAGTGGCAAGAGCTGTGCCCTTATGATGGCGAGGCTGTGCAGCATGCAGCAGACCACGACGATCTTGAGACGTGCTCTGGTCTCAGCCTGCAGGCTCCTCCAGAGCGGTCCAGGCAACGGAAGGGTTGTTTAACAACGCCAATTGTCTGCTCTATAAGATTCCGTGTGGCAGCGTGGCTCTCATTTTATGCATGCCGCCCACTTGTGGTTGGGTTGCAGAGCGGTGCCATGAACCAGCTAGTAAGCAGGTAGCCCTTGTCGCCCAGTAGCCACCCTCTGGTTTGTTGTGTTGGCTCAAAGCTCCGTGGAATGGCGCAGAATAAAAGCATCATGACTGCTGCCTGGATCCCACATAGTCACCAGCTTGATGTGCTGAGCATGGTCACACACCTACTGCACATTCGGCGAGCGGTCACCTTTGCGGTTGCAGCATTTAGAAGGGGCGCCCGCAAAGCCATGTGCATGCAGCGGATGGCGCCCTGCACCATGGGGAAGACCGCTATCCTAGCAATACCACATACATGGTCTGTCTGCTTCTCTCTGCTCAGAGAGAAGACAATGAAGTCCCCTCTCCTGGCATAAAGAGCATCTGTCACCTCTCTTATGGACGGTGAATTGGGAGATGTTACATATGTCGCCTGCTCCAGCCTGGAAGGTTCCCGACACGCGGAAATTCAGGGTCAGGTCACCTTCACAGCCACTGGCAGCGCTGTCCTTGCCTGGCGTGAGGCTGCAGGTCTGGTCGCAAGAGATCTGTGAGCACCTTCTTCGTAAAGCGCAGACACTGCTCCTGGCCCATGCTGAGGTCACAGAATTGCTCTCGGAAGACCCTAGGTAGGTAAGGCTCTCCTGGTGAGGGCCCTTCTCCCCCAGCTACCTCCTCCTCCTCCCTCTGCGACCAGCTTGTCCTCTTTGCTGCCTCTGCTCCATCTCCCTGTCATGCTGCAGGCCAAGTGGGGGGGGAGACAACCAGAGCCCCCATGACTGGGAGCAAGTGATCTGACCAGAACCACTTGCAGCATTACTCCCTGTCACCTCACCAACTTCAAACAACTCTTAGAACACTTCCACAAAACTTACGCAGAGCCAGTAGAAATTAATCAGCAACTAACGTATAAATATTGCTGGTAGGGAGGGCCTTGCTGCTGAACCCATTTTCAGGGCATTAGCTGTAGCGTTCAGGACGAAAATAGCAGCGCTGGTGTTAAATCAGTGCGGGTCTGCTTACTCGACCTACTCCCAGCGCCGACGCTAATGCCCTCACTGTAATAGAGCTCCACCTAGTGGACTACTGATGTAATAACAATAAACGGTCATGTGGCCAGGTAATGTGATCACAGTTCTGTTCGCAGCCATCTTGCAGTGTGTGTGCTTGTGTAGTGATGTCTAAAGCCATCATGCTCACCAAGCTGGCATCTGGCGTGGCATGCACCAGAAGTGGGCGCACGTGGCTCTGATTCGGAGTTCCGCGCATGCACAATGGGTCTGCGAATTGTGCCGACCAAACCTTTGTTATCGCCCCTCCCCTAACGCCCCCCAGCTCTGGTGTGCAAAGGATGATTCATTGCCTCTTTCAGCTCTTCAACCGATTTACAACGGACTTCTGGGCAGGAAGTGCAAACTGTTTCAAGGCGCTAAAAGTACCACTTCACCTGGATTAATGCCACAACAGCGGCGCGACTGAATTTCTTCCCCTTTTTGTTTATCAGATTAGTATAGAAACACACACTACACAAATTTAGTCATTTAAAAACACCAGTGAGGATACGAGGGCAGTGCACAGCAAAACAGCTTGTGAAATTTCATCATGTGCTTGAGCAAACATTTGAGTGAAGAAATGAGTGCAGGACTGACATGCTAGTCACCTAGAGGTGACCAATTAGAACAGGTTTAAGGGGCGGGGCTCACTCGACACAGTACAAATAACATACGAAGTACTGAAAAAGACTTTAGACTTTGAACCTTGCAGAACCTGGTCAAAGATGGTGCTTTTTGCAGAGTCTTTGCTGAATGGCACACTGGCGTTGATTGGCACACTGACGTGCCTCTACTACTTTACCAAGTACACTTGGGAGCTGTTGGTAGGCATCAGGACTTACGTCCTGCCCAAATTTTGGAGAACAGACCTGATGTCCTACGGGGAATGGGCTGGTAAGGTTGTGGCTTGTTTTCTGCTCGGAATTTCTTCAGGGTTTGGATCCCTCTCTGGGTCGTGAGCTCGTGGGCGCAGTTGCTGTCCCCCGCATGGCGGATAATCGCGCGTGGACTTTATCGTCATCAAAGGCAGTCCCTCGGAATCGAGGAAGACTTGCTTCCACTCTGAGCATGAGTTCTTAGGTGGCTGAGCAATCCAATACGAGAGCCACAGTCCCTGTCACAGGTGGGACAGACAGTGGTTGAGGGAAGGGGAGGGTGGGACAGGTTTGCCGCACGCTCCTTCCACTGCCTGCGCTTGGTCTCTGCATGCTCTTGCCGTTGAGACTCGAGGTGCTCAGCGCCCTCCCAGATGCACTTCCTCGACTTAGGGCGATCTTTGGCCAGGGACTCCCAGGTGTCGGTGGGGGTGTTGCACTTTATCAGGGAAGCTTTGAGGGTGTCCTTGTAACGTTTCCTCTGCCCATCTTTGGCTCATTTGCCGTTAAGGAGTTCCTAGTAGAGCTATTTCAAGATCCTTTTACCAGGACAGTCTGTTCCCTGAACATTCCTAAACTCACTTTGGAAGCCACACTGATGGAACTAAAAAAAAATCCCACTATGTTAAAGTAGGTGCTCTCTTTGTCTACTTTTGCAAGTGTGCAACCTGAATTTGTTAAAACATGTTTTCCTTAAAATGTAATTAAATTGATCAGTGCCCGGGCAGCATTGGGGCACTCCAGTGTAGTCAGTCAAGACCCTCTTTTGCCTCTGAGTCAGAAGTTTGTCCCTCTCCAGAGACTTGAGCATAAAAATCCAGGTTGACACTCTAAGTGCGGTACTGAGGGAGCGCCGCACTGTCGGAGGGGCAGTACTGAGGGAGTGCCGCACTGTCGGAGGGGCAGTACAGAGGGAGCGCCGCACTGTCAGAGGGGCAGTACAGAGGGAGCGCCGCACTGTCGGAGGGGCAGTACTGAGGGAGCGCCGCACTGTCGGAGGGGCAGTAGTGAGGGAGCGCCGCACTGTCGGAGGGGCAGTACTGAGGGAGCACCGCACTGTCGGAGATGCAGTACTGAGGGAGCCCTGCACTGTCGGAGGGGCAGTACTGAGGGAGTGCCGCACTGTCGGAGGGGCAGCACTGAGGAAGCGCCGCACTGTCGGAGGGGCAGTACTGAGGGAGCCACGCACTGTCGGAGGGGCAGTACTGAGGAAAGGCTGCACTGTTGGAGGATGAAATGTTAAACTAAGGTCCCCGTTTGCTCTCTCAGGTGGACGTAAAAGATCCCTTGGCCACTATTCGAAGAAGAGCAGGGGAGTTTTTCCTATTGCCCTGGGCCAATATTTATCACTCAACAGATGATCTGGTCATTATCACATTCCTTTTTGTGGGAGCTTACTATGCACAAAATGGGTGCCGCGTTTCCCACATTACAACAGTGACCGCACTTCATTGGTTGCAAAGCGCTTTGGGACGACCTCATGTCGTGAAAGGCGCTGTGGAAACACACATCTATTTTCTTTCCATCGAGTCTTTATGTCCCTGAGCTGAGGGGGTGAGAGGGAAAGTGGGGTGTGGGGGGGGGGAGAGTGGAAATATGTTAAACCTCCTGAGCCCCTTGTGGAAAGCATGGCTGTTGGGAAGGGGTTCTGGGGTGACAGTGGAATCGGGATTTGCTGTGATGCCCCTCACACTTGAAGCGGCTGCCATATCCACTTAGCATCTGCTGGCCCCAGGAGGGAAAGCAAGCTTTAGAGGTATTGCAGGGGCTGTTCGAGCATTCTATCAGATCCGGCACAAAATGAAGTTAAATACTTTACCAATGGCATTTTCAAGTACGTCTACTTATATTAGCACTCAATCTTAACCATTTGAATGTTGCCAGGGCAATTGGACCACGGGGAGAGGGGGCAGGGGGTCCCATCACAGCCGAACCTGTTCTGCCCTCATCTCAGCCGCTCTTTATATCCCTCAATCAACATTACAAAAAACAGATGACCTAGGTCATTATCACGTTGCTGTTTGCGGGAGCTTGCTGAGCGCAAATTGGCTGCCCAGTTTCCCACATTACAACAATGACCACACTCCAAAAGTACTTCATTGGCTGTAAAGCACTTTGAGACGTCCGGTGGTCGTGAAAGGCGCTATATAAATGCAAGAGCACGCGCCAGCCAGTACAAACAGTGTAAGAAGCGTACGATAAACCAAGCACCCCACCCACCCGTCCCTTCAAACATCACCTGCCCCACCTGTGACAGAGTCTGTAGAACCCACACTGGACTCATTCGTCACCGTAGAGCTCATATTCGTGTGGAAGCAAGTCATGTTCGACTCCGGGAGACTGCCGAAGAAGAAGTTATAAATGCAAGTCTTTTTTTTTCCACAAGGGGGTGTTAAGTCCTAGTTCGGGTGGTCAGCTGCATTCGACAATCAAGTCGGATACCTTCAATCTTTACGTCTTTATTGAAGCAGCTTCGGATCTGTTACCAAACTGCCAGCACAGAGTCTACAGATTCCGGGGCAGGCAGACAAAAGGTCTGCCTATCCTCACAGACGCATCCCTTTTATTCTTACAAACCAAAGGAGGTACGGCCTGCTTCATCAATCACAGTGTGTTACTGGGGCTTCATGGATTGACAGCCTGTTTATCTTTAGAACACTTTATGCTTTTACGAGCGGAATTGCAACAAGCAGAATTGCTCAAGGACACCAAAACCTCCTACGTTTTAGGATAGCTTGACTTAATCACGTGAAGCAAATGTACACCTTATCAAGTCATGGCCATAAACCCTTGTTTATCAGTGATGGTCATATAAGCTCCTTTGTCCACTACTTTCTCACGGGAAACCAAGTCTGTCTGTTCTTATTTTCTTATTGATTCCTAGAACCATTTTATTAACCCTTTCATGATTCTTCCACAGACATTCACAGGGGCATCAAGGATAGTGCTCAGAACAGGGAGTTCTGGCCAATCTACCCTAGAAACGTGACTGAGTAACACCAATTTAAGATAATTAGCTCAAAGTAAACAGGGAGACGGAGAAATGATTTTTACTCAGCTTGTCAATCTGCTAGACGATGAGACATTCTGTAGAAAGAAAGACTTTAATTTCTATAGCGCCTTCTCACAACCTCCAGACGCCCCAAATCACTTTACAGCCAATGAAGTACTTTTTGATGTGTAGTCACTGTTGTAATGTAGGAAATGCTCAACAAGCTCCCACACACAGCAATGTGATAATGACTAGATCATCTGTATTTGCTATGTTGATTGAGGGATAAATATTGTCCTCAAGACACCGGGGAGAACTCTTCTTCAAAATAGTGCCATGTGATCTTTTACATCTACCTGAGAGAGCAGACTGGGCCATGGGTTAACGTCTCATCCAAAAGACAGCATCTCCGACAGTGCGGCACTCCCTCTGTACTGCCCCTCCGACAGTGCAGCACTCCTTCACTACTGCCCCTCCGACAGTGCAGCACGCCCTCAGTACTGCCCCTCCGACAGTGCAGCACTCCTTCACTACTGCCCCTCCGACAGTGCAGCACGCTCTCAGTACTGCCCCTCCGACAGTGCGGCGCTCCCTCAGTACTGCCCCTCCGACAGTGTGGCACTCCCTCAGTACTGCCCATCCGACAGTGCGGCACTCCCTCAGTACTGCCCCTCCGACAGTGTGGCACTCCCTCAGTACTGCCCCTCCGACAGTGCGGCACTCCCTCAGTACTGCCCCTCCGACAGTGCGGCGCTCCCTCAGTACTGCCCCTCCGACAGTGTGGCACTCCCTCAGTACTGCCCATCCGACAGTGCGGCACTCCCTCAGTACTGCCCCTCCGACAGTGCGGCGCTCCATCATTACTGCTACTCCGACAGTGTGGCGCTCCCTCAGTACTGCCCCTCTGACAGTGCGGCGCTCCCTCAGTACTGCCCCTCCGACAGTGTGGCGCTCCCTCAGTACTGCCCCTCCGACAGTGTGGCGCTCCCTCAGTACAGCCCCTCCGACAGTGCAGCGCTTCCTCAGTACAGCCCCTCCGACAGTGTGGCACTTCCTCAGTACTGCCCCTCCGACAGTGCGGCGCTCCCTCAGTACTGCCCCTCCGACAGTGCGGCACTTCCTCAGTACTGCCCCTCCGACAGTGCGGCGCTCTCTCAGTACTGCCCCTCCGACAGTGCGGCACTTCCTCAGTACTGACCCTCCGACAGTGCGGCGCTCCCTCAGTACTGACCCTCCGACAGTGCGGCGCTCCCTCAGTACTGCCCCTCCGACAGTGCGGCACTTCCTCAGTACTACCCCTCCGACAGTGCGGCACTTCCTCAGTACTGCCCCTCCGACAGTGCGGCGCTCTCTCAGTACTGCCCCTCCGACAGTGCGGCACTTCCTCAGTACTACCCCTCCGACAGTGCGGCACTTCCTCAGTACTGCCCCTCCGACAGTGCGGCGCTCTCTCAGTACTGCCCCTCCGACAGTGCGGCGTTCTCTCAGTACTGCCCCTCCGACAGTGCGGCACTTCCTCAGTACTGACCCTCCGACAGTGCGGCGCTCCCTCAGTACTGCCCCTCCGACAGTGCGGCACTTCCTCAGTACTGCCCCTCCGACAGTGCGGCACTCCCTCAGTACTGCCCCTCCGACAGTGCGGCACTTCCTCAGTACTGCCCCTCCGACAGTGCGGCGCTCCCTCAGTACTGCCCCTCCGACAGTGCAACACTCCCTCAGTACTGCCCCTCCGACAACGTGGCGCTCCCTCAGTACTGCCCCTCCAACAGTGCGGCACTCCCTCAGTACTGCACTGGGAGTGTCAGACTAGATTTTTGTGCTCGGGTCCCTGGAGTGGGACTTGAACCCACATCCTTCTGACTCAGACGAGAGTGCGACGCCGGACAATCGCTCGACGTAGTTAAAATCTTTAGAATTAAGATAACGTGCAAAGTTCAGTAGACTGTTAACAGATCTGTATGGCTGTAACTTGTCAGCTTATAAATCAGCCTTGGATACATCTCTGTTTCTTCTTTCTGTGCATGTGAATAGGTAAGGTGCTTTATTCTGTTTCTTCGAGATCGGGTTGTGAAGTCTTTGGTAGGTTCAGGCAGTATTACAGGCAACTCTCGATTATCCGGGTCCCTCGGGGATTGGGCTATGCCGGGTAAACGATTTCTCTGTTAGAGTGATTGACATTATAAAGTTAAAATCCGATGCCTTCCCGGGTCGAAAGAACTCCGAACGCACCGGCCCGATGCCTTCCAGGCCGAAAGTTTAAATTCCGTTACAATGGTTTCCCATTGGATCCGTGTGCAGTTAATCGAGAGTTGCCTGTACCTAATTTAAAAGCAAGCGTGACCAGCCACGGAAAAGCGATGTAATGGGCTTTTAAAAGCACCACCACTTGTAATGTGAGTTGGGGAGAAGGGAGACAATTGGAGCGTTCAACTCAACAGACTGTCATTTTATGTTCTTGTTCATTTAACCGTCAAATGAGTTTGGCGACTTATTTGAACTCGCTATTAATGCAGCAACGGGATGCAGACTCTATGTACCAAAATGAATTTACGTTCCTATCAATGCCTCCATGTTTAAAGCTCTCGAAGCCATTGAATCTAGGATAGGCTGCCAGCACTACCGATTCCCCGGTTGGAACAGCTGCCTCTGAGCTAAAGTTGCTGAGCTGGAGCGTGAAGTGCATGTGGCATATGGCTGTTCCCATCAGCCGACTCCCATATTCACGCACTGTTATCACAACCAGGCGGCAGGGCTCAGTGGGTAGCACTTCCTGAGTCAGAAGGTTGTGGTTTGAGCCCCACTCCAGAGACTTGAGCAGAAAAATCTAGGCTGACATTCCCGGTGCGGTGCTGAGGGCGTGCCACACTGTCGGAGGGGCGGTGCTGAAGGAGAGCCGCACTGTCGGAGGGGCAGTACTGAGGGAGCGCCGCACTGTCGGAGGGGCAGTACTGAAGGAGAGCCGCACTGTCGGAGGGGCAGTACTGAGGGAGCGCCGCACTGTCGGAGGGGCAGTACTGAGGGCGTGCCGCACTGTCGGAGGGGCAGTACTGAGGGAGCGCCGCACTGTCGGAGGGGCAGTGCTGAAGGAGAGCCGCACTGTCGGAGGGGCAGTACTGAGGGAGCGCCGCACTGTCGGAGGGGCAGTACTGAGGGCGTGCCGCACTGTCGGAGGGGCAGTACTGAGGGAGCGCCGCACTGTCGGAGGGGCAGTGCTGAGGGTGCGCCGCACTGTCGGAGGGGCGGTGCTGAGGGAGCGCCGCACTGTCGGAGGGGCGGTGCTGAGGGAGTGCCGCACTGTCGGAGGGGCGGTGCTGAAGGAGTGCCGCACTGTCGGAGGGGCGGTGCTGAGGGAGAGCCGCACTGTCGGTGGGGCGGTGCTGAAGGAGTGCCGCACTGTCGGAGGGGCAGTGCTGAGGGCGTGCCGCACTGTCGGAGGGGCAGTGCTGAAGGAGAGCCGCACTGTCGGAGGGGCAGTACTGAGGGAGCGCCGCACTGTCGGAGGGGCAGTACTGAGGGCGTGCCGCACTGTCGGAGGGGCAGTACTGAGGGAGCGCCGCACTGTCGGAGGGGCAGTGCTGAGGGTGCGCCGCACTGTCGGAGGGGCGGTGCTGAGGGAGCGCCGCACTGTCGGAGGGGCGGTGCTGAGGGAGTGCCGCACTGTCGGAGGGGCGGTGCTGAAGGAGTGCCGCACTGTCGGAGGGGCGGTGCTGAGGGAGAGCCACACTGTCGGTGGGGCGGTGCTGAAGGAGTGCCGCACTGTCGGAGGGGCGGTGCTGAAGGAGTGCCGCACTGTCGGAGGGGCAGTACTGAGGGAGCGCCGCACTGTCGGAGGGGCAGTGCTGAGGGTGCGCCGCACTGTCGGAGGGGCAGTACTGAGGGAGCGCCGCACTGTCGGAGGGGCAGTAGTGAGGGAGCGCCGCACTGTCGGAGGGGCAGTACTGAGGGAGCACCGCACTGTCGGAGATGCAGTACTGAGGGAGCCCTGCACTGTCGGAGGGGCAGTACTGAGGGAGTGCCGCACTGTCGGAGGGGCAGCACTGAGGAAGCGCCGCACTGTCGGAGGGGCAGTACTGAGGGAGCGCCGCACTGTCGGAGGGGCAGTACTGAGGGAGCCACGCACTGTCGGAGGGGCAGTACTGAGGGAGTGCCGCACTGTCGGAGGGGCAGCACTGAGGGAGTGCCGCACTGTCGGAGGGGCAGTACTGAGGGAGCCACGCACTGTCGGAGGGGCAGTACTGAGGAAAGGCTGCACTGTTGGAGGATGAAATGTTAAACTAAGGTCCCCGTTTGCTCTCTCAGGTGGACGTAAAAGATCCCTTGGCCACTATTCGAAGAAGAGCAGGGGAGTTTTTCCTATTGCCCTGGGCCAATATTTATCACTCAACAGATGATCTGGTCATTATCACATTCCTTTTTCTGGGAGCTTACTATGCACAAAATGGGTGCCGCGTTTCCCACATTACAACAGTGACCGCACTTCATTGGTTGCAAAGCGCTTTGGGACGACCTCATGTCGTGAAAGGCGCTGTGGAAACACACATCTATTTTCTTTCCATCGAGTCTTTATGTCCCTGAGCTGAGGGGGTGAGAGGGAAAGTGGGGTGTGGGGGGGGGGAGAGTGGAAATATGTTAAACCTCCTGAGCCCCTTGTGGAAAGCATGGCTGTTGGGAAGGGGTTCTGGGGTGACAGTGGAATCGGGATTTGCTGTGATGCCCCTCACACTTGAAGCGGCTGCCATATCCACTTAGCATCTGCTGGCCCCAGGAGGGAAAGCAAGCTTTAGAGGTATTGCAGGGGCTGTTCGAGCATTCTATCAGATCCGGCACAAAATGAAGTTAAATACTTTACCAATGGCATTTTCAAGTACGTCTACTTATATTAGCACTCAATCTTAACCATTTGAATGTTGCCAGGGCAATTGGACCACGGGGAGAGGGGGCAGGGGGTCCCATCACAGCCGAACCTGTTCTGCCCTCATCTCAGCCGCTCTTTATATCCCTCAATCAACATTACAAAAAACAGATGACCTGGGTCATTATCACGTTGCTGTTTGCGGGAGCTTGCTGAGCGCAAATTGGCTGCCCAGTTTCCCACATTACAACAATGACCACACTCCAAAAGTACTTCATTGGCTGTAAAGCACTTTGAGACGTCCGGTGGTCGTGAAAGGCGCTATATAAATGCAAGAGCACGCGCCAGCCAGTACAAACAGTGTAAGAAGCGTACGATAAACCAAGCACCCCACCCACCCGTCCCTTCAAACATCACCTGCCCCACCTGTGACAGAGTCTGTAGAACCCACACTGGACTCATTCGTCACCGTAGAGCTCATATTCGTGTGGAAGCAAGTCATGTTCGACTCCGGGAGACTGCCGAAGAAGAAGTTATAAATGCAAGTCTTTTTTTTTCCACAAGGGGGTGTTAAGTCCTAGTTCGGGTGGTCAGCTGCATTCGACAATCAAGTCGGATACCTTCAATCTTTACGTCTTTATTGAAGCAGCTTCGGATCTGTTACCAAACTGCCAGCACAGAGTCTACAGATTCCGGGGCAGGCAGGCAAAAGGTCTGCCTATCCTCACAGACGCATCCCTTTTATTCTTACAAACCAAAGGAGGTACGGCCTGCTTCATCAATCACAGTGTGTTACTGGGGCTTCATGGATTGACAGCCTGTTTATCTTTAGAACACTTTATGCTTTTACGAGCGGAATTGCAACAAGCAGAATTGCTCAAGGACACCAAAACCTCCTACGTTTTAGGATAGCTTGACTTAATCACGTGAAGCAAATGTACACCTTATCAAGTCATGGCCATAAACCCTTGTTTATCAGTGATGGTCATATAAGCTCCTTTGTCCACTACTTTCTCACGGGAAACCAAGTCTGTCTGTTCTTATTTTCTTATTGATTCCTAGAACCATTTTATTAACCCTTTCATGATTCTTCCACAGACATTCACAGGGGCATCAAGGATAGTGCTCAGAACAGGGAGTTCTGGCCAATCTACCCTAGAAACGTGACTGAGTAACACCAATTTAAGATAATTAGCTCAAAGTAAACAGGGAGACGGAGAAATGATTTTTACTCAGCTTGTCAATCTGCTAGACGATGAGACATTCTGTAGAAAGAAAGACTTTAATTTCTATAGCGCCTTCTCACAACCTCCAGACGCCCCAAATCACTTTACAGCCAATGAAGTACTTTTTGATGTGTAGTCACTGTTGTAATGTAGGAAATGCTCAACAAGCTCCCACACACAGCAATGTGATAATGACTAGATCATCTGTATTTGCTATGTTGATTGAGGGATAAATATTGTCCTCAAGACACCGGGGAGAACTCTTCTTCAAAATAGTGCCATGTGATCTTTTACATCTACCTGAGAGAGCAGACTGGGCCATGGGTTAACGTCTCATCCAAAAGACAGCATCTCCGACAGTGCGGCACTCCCTCTGTACTGCCCCTCCGACAGTGCAGCACTCCTTCACTACTGCCCCTCCGACAGTGCAGCACGCCCTCAGTACTGCCCCTCCGACAGTGCAGCACTCCTTCACTACTGCCCCTCCGACAGTGCAGCACGCTCTCAGTACTGCCCCTCCGACAGTGCAGCACTCCTTCACTACTGCCCCTCCGACAGTGCAGCACGCTCTCAGTACTGCCCCTCCGACAGTGCAGCACTCCTTCACTACTGCCCCTCCGACAGTGCAGCACGCCCTCAGTACTGCCCCTCCGACAGTGCAGCACTCCTTCACTACTGCCCCTCCGACAGTGCAGCACGCTCTCAGTACTGCCCCTCCGACAGTGCGGCGCTCCCTCAGTACTGCCCCTCCGACAGTGTGGCACTCCCTCAGTACTGCCCATCCGACAGTGCGGCACTCCCTCAGTACTGCCCCTCCGACAGTGCGGCGCTCCATCATTACTGCTACTCCGACAGTGTGGCGCTCCCTCAGTACTGCCCCTCTGACAGTGCGGCGCTCCCTCAGTACTGCCCCTCCGACAGTGTGGCGCTCCCTCAGTACTGCCCCTCCGACAGTGTGGCGCTCCCTCAGTACAGCCCCTCCGACAGTGCGGCGCTTCCTCAGTACAGCCCCTCCGACAGTGCGGCGCTCCCTCAGTACTGCCCCTCCGACAGTGTGGCACTTCCTCAGTACTGCCCCTCCGACAGTGCGGCGCTCCCTCAGTACTGCCCCTCCGACAGTGCGGCACTTCCTCAGTACTGCCCCTCCGACAGTGCGGCGCTCTCTCAGTACTGCCCCTCCGACAGTGCGGCGCTCCCTCAGTACTGCCCCTCCGACAGTGCGGCACTTCCTCAGTACTGCCCCTCCGACAGTGCGGCACTTCCTCAGTACTGACCCTCCGACAGTGCGGCGCTCCCTCAGTACTGCCCCTCCGACAGTGCGGCACTTCCTCAGTACTGCCCCTCCGACAGTGCGGCACTCCCTCAGTACTGCCCCTCCGACAGTGCGGCACTTCCTCAGTACTGACCCTCCGACAGTGCGGCACTCCCTCAGTACTACCCCTCCGACAGTGCGGCACTTCCTCAGTACTGCCCCTCCGACAGTGCGGCGCTCCCTCAGTACTGCCCCTCCGACAGTGCGGCACTTCCTCAGTACTGCTCCTCCGACAGTGCGGCACTCCCTCAGTACTACCCCTCCGACAGTGCGGCACTTCCTCAGTACTACCCCTCCGACAGTGCGGCGCTCTCTCAGTACTGCCCCTCCGACAGTGCAACACTCCCTCAGTACTGCCCCTCCGACAGTGCAACACTCCCTCAGTACTGCCCCTCCGACAGTGCAACACTCCCTCAGTACTGCCCCTCCGACAGTGCGGCGCTCCCTCAGTACTGCCCCTCCAACAGTGCGGCACTTCCTCAGTACTGCCCCTCCGACAACGTGGCGCTCCCTCAGTACTGCCCCTCCAACAGTGCGGCACTTCCTCAGTACTGCACTGGGAGTGTCAGACTAGATTTTTGTGCTCGGGTCCCTGGAGTGGGACTTGAACCCACATCCTTCTGACTCAGACGAGAGTGCGACGCCGGACAATCGCTCGACGTAGTTAAAATCTTTAGAATTAAGATAACGTGCAAAGTTCAGTAGACTGTTAACAGATCTGTATGGCTGTAACTTGTCAGCTTATAAATCAGCCTTGGATACATCTCTGTTTCTTCTTTCTGTGCATGTGAAAAGGTAAGGTGCTTTATTCTGTTTCTTCGAGATCGGGTTGTGAAGTCTTTGGTAGGTTCAGGCAGTATTACAGGCAACTCTCGATTATCCGGGTCCCTCGGGGATTGGGCTATGCCGGGTAAACGATTTCTCTGTTAGAGTGATTGACATTATAAAGTTAAAATCCGATGCCTTCCCGGGTCGAAAGAACTCCGAACGCACCGGCCCGATGCCTTCCAGGCCGAAAGTTTAAATTCCGTTACAATGGTTTCCCATTGGATCCGTGTGCAGTTAATCGAGAGTTGCCTGTACCTAATTTAAAAGCAAGCGTGACCAGCCACGGAAAAGCGATGTAATGGGCTTTTAAAAGCACCACCACTTGTAATGTGAGTTGGGGAGAAGGGAGACAATTGGAGCGTTCAACTCAACAGACTGTCATTTTATGTTCTTGTTCATTTAACCGTCAAATGAGTTTGGCGACTTATTTGAACTCGCTATTAATGCAGCAACGGGATGCAGACTCTATGTACCAAAATGAATTTACGTTCCTATCAATGCCTCCATGTTTAAAGCTCTCGAAGCCATTGAATCTAGGATAGGCTGCCAGCACTACCGATTCCCCGGTTGGAACAGCTGCCTCTGAGCTAAAGTTGCTGAGCTGGAGCGTGAAGTGCATGTGGCATATGGCTGTTCCCATCAGCCGACTCCCATATTCACGCACTGTTATCACAACCAGGCGGCAGGGCTCAGTGGGTAGCACTTCCTGAGTCAGAAGGTTGTGGTTTGAGCCCCACTCCAGAGACTTGAGCAGAAAAATCTAGGCTGACATTCCCGGTGCGGTGCTGAGGGCGTGCCGCACTGTCGGAGGGGCAGTGCTGAAGGAGAGCCGCACTGTCGGAGGGGCAGTACTGAGGGAGCGCCGCACTGTCGGAGGGGCAGTACTGAGGGCGTGCCGCACTGTCGGAGGGGCAGTACTGAGGGAGCGCCGCACTGTCGGAGGGGCAGTGCTGAGGGTGCGCCGCACTGTCGGAGGGGCGGTGCTGAGGGAGCGCCGCACTGTCGGAGGGGCGGTGCTGAGGGAGTGCCGCACTGTCGGAGGGGCGGTGCTGAAGGAGTGCCGCACTGTCGGAGGGGCGGTGCTGAGGGAGAGCCGCACTGTCGGTGGGGCGGTGCTGAAGGAGTGCCGCACTGTCGGAGGGGCAGTGCTGAGGGCGTGCCGCACTGTCGGAGGGGCAGTGCTGAAGGAGAGCCGCACTGTCGGAGGGGCAGTACTGAGGGAGCGCCGCACTGTCGGAGGGGCAGTACTGAGGGCGTGCCGCACTGTCGGAGGGGCAGTACTGAGGGAGCGCCGCACTGTCGGAGGGGCAGTGCTGAGGGTGCGCCGCACTGTCGGAGGGGCGGTGCTGAGGGAGTGCCGCACTGTCGGAGGGGCGGTGCTGAAGGAGTGCCGCACTGTCGGAGGGGCGGTGCTGAGGGAGAGCCGCACTGTCGGTGGGGCGGTGCTGAAGGAGTGCCGCACTGTCGGAGGGGCGGTGCTGAAGGAGTGCCGCACTGTCGGAGGGGCAGTACTGAGGGAGCGCCGCACTGTCGGAGGGGCAGTGCTGAGGGTGCGCCGCACTGTCGGAGGGGCAGTACTGAGGGAGCGCCGCACTGTCGGAGGGGCAGTAGTGAGGGAGCGCCGCACTGTCGGAGGGGCAGTACTGAGGGAGCACCGCACTGTCGGAGATGCAGTACTGAGGGAGCCCTGCACTGTCGAAGGGGCAGTACTGAGGGAGTGCCGCACTGTCGGAGGGGCAGCACTGAGGAAGCGCCGCACTGTCGGAGGGGCAGTACTGAGGGAGCCACGCACTGTCGGAGGGGCAGTACTGAGGAAAGGCTGCACTGTTGGAGGATGAAATGTTAAACTAAGGTCCCCGTTTGCTCTCTCAGGTGGACGTAAAAGATCCCTTGGCCACTATTCGAAGAAGAGCAGGGGAGTTTTTCCTATTGCCCTGGGCCAATATTTATCACTCAACAGATGATCTGGTCATTATCACATTCCTTTTTGTGGGAGCTTACTATGCACAAAATGGGTGCCGCGTTTCCCACATTACAACAGTGACCGCACTTCATTGGTTGCAAAGCGCTTTGGGACGACCTCATGTCGTGAAAGGCGCTGTGGAAACACACATCTATTTTCTTTCCATCGAGTCTTTATGTCCCTGAGCTGAGGGGGTGAGAGGGAAAGTGGGGTGTGGGGGGGGGGAGAGTGGAAATATGTTAAACCTCCTGAGCCCCTTGTGGAAAGCATGGCTGTTGGGAAGGGGTTCTGGGGTGACAGTGGAATCGGGATTTGCTGTGATGCCCCTCACACTTGAAGCGGCTGCCATATCCACTTAGCATCTGCTGGCCCCAGGAGGGAAAGCAAGCTTTAGAGGTATTGCAGGGGCTGTTCGAGCATTCTATCAGATCCGGCACAAAATGAAGTTAAATACTTTACCAATGGCATTTTCAAGTACGTCTACTTATATTAGCACTCAATCTTAACCATTTGAATGTTGCCAGGGCAATTGGACCACGGGGAGAGGGGGCAGGGGGTCCCATCACAGCCGAACCTGTTCTGCCCTCATCTCAGCCGCTCTTTATATCCCTCAATCAACATTACAAAAAACAGATGACCTGGGTCATTATCACGTTGCTGTTTGCGGGAGCTTGCTGAGCGCAAATTGGCTGCCCAGTTTCCCACATTACAACAATGACCACACTCCAAAAGTACTTCATTGGCTGTAAAGCACTTTGAGACGTCCGGTGGTCGTGAAAGGCGCTATATAAATGCAAGAGCACGCGCCAGCCAGTACAAACAGTGTAAGAAGCGTACGATAAACCAAGCACCCCACCCACCCGTCCCTTCAAACATCACCTGCCCCACCTGTGACAGAGTCTGTAGAACCCACACTGGACTCATTCGTCACCGTAGAGCTCATATTCGTGTGGAAGCAAGTCATGTTCGACTCCGGGAGACTGCCGAAGAAGAAGTTATAAATGCAAGTCTTTTTTTTTCCACAAGGGGGTGTTAAGTCCTAGTTCGGGTGGTCAGCTGCATTCGACAATCAAGTCGGATACCTTCAATCTTTACGTCTTTATTGAAGCAGCTTCGGATCTGTTACCAAACTGCCAGCACAGAGTCTACAGATTCCGGGGCAGGCAGACAAAAGGTCTGCCTATCCTCACAGACGCATCCCTTTTATTCTTACAAACCAAAGGAGGTACGGCCTGCTTCATCAATCACAGTGTGTTACTGGGGCTTCATGGATTGACAGCCTGTTTATCTTTAGAACACTTTATGCTTTTACGAGCGGAATTGCAACAAGCAGAATTGCTCAAGGACACCAAAACCTCCTACGTTTTAGGATAGCTTGACTTAATCACGTGAAGCAAATGTACACCTTATCAAGTCATGGCCATAAACCCTTGTTTATCAGTGATGGTCATATAAGCTCCTTTGTCCACTACTTTCTCACGGGAAACCAAGTCTGTCTGTTCTTATTTTCTTATTGATTCCTAGAACCATTTTATTAACCCTTTCATGATTCTTCCACAGACATTCACAGGGGCATCAAGGATAGTGCTCAGAACAGGGAGTTCTGGCCAATCTACCCTAGAAACGTGACTGAGTAACACCAATTTAAGATAATTAGCTCAAAGTAAACAGGGAGACGGAGAAATGATTTTTACTCAGCTTGTCAATCTGCTAGACGATGAGACATTCTGTAGAAAGAAAGACTTTAATTTCTATAGCGCCTTCTCACAACCTCCAGACGCCCCAAATCACTTTACAGCCAATGAAGTACTTTTTGATGTGTAGTCACTGTTGTAATGTAGGAAATGCTCAACAAGCTCCCACACACAGCAATGTGATAATGACTAGATCATCTGTATTTGCTATGTTGATTGAGGGATAAATATTGTCCTCAAGACACCGGGGAGAACTCTTCTTCAAAATAGTGCCATGTGATCTTTTACATCTACCTGAGAGAGCAGACTGGGCCATGGGTTAACGTCTCATCCAAAAGACAGCATCTCCGACAGTGCGGCACTCCCTCTGTACTGCCCCTCCGACAGTGCAGCACTCCTTCACTACTGCCCCTCCGACAGTGCAGCACGCCCTCAGTACTGCCCCTCCGACAGTGCAGCACTCCTTCACTACTGCCCCTCCGACAGTGCAGCACGCTCTCAGTCCTGCCCCTCCGACAGTGCGGCGCTCCCTCAGTACTGCCCCTCCGACAGTGCGGCGCTCCCTCAGTACTGCCCCTCCGACAGTGTGGCACTCCCTCAGTACTGCCCATCCGACAGTGCGGCACTCCCTCAGTACTGCCCCTCCGACAGTGCGGCGCTCCATCATTACTGCTACTCCGACAGTGTGGCGCTCCCTCAGTACTGCCCCTCTGACAGTGCGGCGCTCCCTCAGTACTGCCCCTCCGACAGTGCGGCGCTCCCTCAGTACTGCCCCTCCGACAGTGCAGCACGCTCTCAGTACTGCCCCTCCGACAGTGCGGCGCTCCCTCAGTACTGCCCCTCCGACAGTGTGGCACTCCCTCAGTACTGCCCATCCGACAGTGCGGCACTCCCTCAGTACTGCCCCTCCGACAGTGTGGCACTCCCTCAGTACTGCCCCTCCGACAGTGCGGCACTCCCTCAGTACTGCCCCTCCGACAGTGCGGCGCTCCCTCAGTACTGCCCCTCCGACAGTGTGGCACTCCCTCAGTACTGCCCATCCGACAGTGCGGCACTCCCTCAGTACTGCCCCTCCGACAGTGCGGCGCTCCATCATTACTGCTACTCCGACAGTGTGGCGCTCCCTCAGTACTGCCCCTCTGACAGTGCGGCGCTCCCTCAGTACTGCCCCTCCGACAGTGTGGCGCTCCCTCAGTACTGCCCCTCCGACAGTGTGGCGCTCCCTCAGTACAGCCCCTCCGACAGTGCGGCGCTTCCTCAGTACAGCCCCTCCGACAGTGCGGCGCTCCCTCAGTACTGCCCCTCCGACAGTGTGGCACTTCCTCAGTACTGCCCCTCCGACAGTGCGGCGCTCCCTCAGTACTGCCCCTCCGACAGTGCGGCACTTCCTCAGTACTGCCCCTCCGACAGTGCGGCGCTCCCTCAGTACTGCCCCTCCGACAGTGCGGCACGCCCTCAGTACTGCCCCTCCGACAGTGCGGCGCTCCCTCAGTACTGCCCCTCCGACAGTGCGGCTCTCCTTCAGCACTGCCCCTCCGACAGTGCGGCACGCCCTCAGCACCGCACCGGGAATGTCAGCCTAGATTTTTCTGCTCAAGTCTCTGGAGTGGGGCTCAAACCACAACCTTCTGACTCAGGAAGTGCTACCCACTGAGCCCTGCCGCCTGGTTGTGATAACAGTGCGTGAATATGGGAGTCGGCTGATGGGAACAGCCATATGCCACATGCACTTCACGCTCCAGCTCAGCAACTTTAGCTCAGAGGCAGCTGTTCCAACCGGGGAATCGGTAGTGCTGGCAGCCTATCCTAGATTCAATGGCTTCGAGAGCTTTAAACATGGAGGCATTGATAGGAACGTAAATTCATTTTGGTACATAGAGTCTGCATCCCGTTGCTGCATTAATAGCGAGTTCAAATAAGTCGCCAAACTCATTTGACGGTTAAATGAACAAGAACATAAAATGACAGTCTGTTGAGTTGAACGCTCCAATTGTCTCCCTTCTCCCCAACTCACATTACAAGTGGTGGTGCTTTTAAAAGCCCATTACATCGCTTTTCCGTGGCTGGTCACGCTTGCTTTTAAATTAGGTACAGGCAACTCTCGATTAACTGCACACGGATCCAATGGGAAACCATTGTAACGGAATTTAAACTTTCGGCCTGGAAGGCATCGGGCCGGTGCGTTCGGAGTTCTTTCGACCCGGGAAGGCATCGGATTTTAACTTTATAATGTCAATCACTCTAACAGAGAAATCGTTTACCCGGCATAGCCCAATCCCCGAGGGACCCGGATAATCGAGAGTTGCCTGTAATACTGCCTGAACCTACCAAAGACTTCACAACCCGATCTCGAAGAAACAGAATAAAGCACCTTACCTTTTCACATGCACAGAAAGAAGAAACAGAGATGTATCCAAGGCTGATTTATAAGCTGACAAGTTACAGCCATACAGATCTGTTAACAGTCTACTGAACTTTGCACGTTATCTTAATTCTAAAGATTTTAACTACGTCGAGCGATTGTCCGGCGTCGCACTCTCGTCTGAGTCAGAAGGATGTGGGTTCAAGTCCCACTCCAGGGACCCGAGCACAAAAATCTAGTCTGACACTCCCAGTGCAGTACTGAGGAAGTGCCGCACTGTTGGAGGGGCAGTACTGAGGGAGCGCCGCACTGTCGGAGGGGCAGTACTGAGGGAGTGTTGCACTGTCGGATGGGCAGTACTGAGGGAGTGCCACACTGTCGGAGGGGCAGTACTGAGGGAGCGCCGCACTGTCGGATGGGCAGTACTGAGGGAGTGCCACACTGTCGGATGGGCAGTACTGAGGGAGTGCCACACTGTCGGAGGGGCAGTACTGAGGGAGTGCCGCACTGTCGGATGGGCAGTACTGAGGGAGTGCCACACTGTCGGAGGGGCAGTACTGAGGGAGCGCCGCACTGTCGGAGGGGCTGTACTGAGGAAGCGCCGCACTGTCGGAGGGGCTGTACTGAGGGTGCGCCGCACTGTCGGAGGGGCAGTACTGAGGAAGTGCCACACTGTCGGAGGGGCAGTACTGAGGGAGTGTTGCACTGTCGGAGGGGCAGTACTGAGAGAGCGCCGCACTGTCGGAGGGGTAGTACTGAGGAAGTGCCGCACTGTCGGAGGGGCAGTACTGAGGGAGTGTTGCACTGTTGGAGGGGCAGTACTGAGGGAGTGTTGCACTGTTGGAGGGGCAGTACTGAGAGAGCGCCGTACTGTCGGAGGGACAGTACTGAGGGAGTGTTGCACTGTCGGAGGGGCAGTACTGAGGGAGTGTTGCACTGTCGGAGGGGCAGTACTGAGGGAGTGTTGCACTGTTGGAGGGGCAGTACTGAGGGAGCGCCGCACTGTCGGAGGGGCAGTACTGAGGGAGTGTTGCACTGTCGGAGGGGCAGTACTGAGAGAGCGCCGCACTGTCGGAGGGGTAGTACTGAGGAAGTGCCGCACTGTCGGAGGGGCAGTACTGAGGGAGTGCCGCACTGTCGGAGGGGCAGTACTGAGGAAGTGCCGCACTGTCGGAGGGGCAGTACTGAGGGAGCGCCGCACTGTCGGAGGGTCAGTACTGAGGAAGTGCCGCACTGTCGGAGGGGCAGTACTGAGAGAGCGCCGCACTGTCGGAGGGTCAGTACTGAGGGAGTGCCGCACTGTCGGAGATGCTGTACTGAGGGAGCGCCACACTGTCGGAGGGGCAGTACTGAGAGAGCGCCGCACTGTCGGAGGGTCAGTACTGAGGAAGTGCCGCACTGTCGGAGGGGCTGTACTGAGGGAGCGCCACACTGTCGGAGGGGCAGTACTGAGGGCGTGCCGCACTGTCGGAGGGGCAGTACTGAGGGAGCGCCGCACTGTCGGAGGGGCGGTGCTGAGGGAGCGCCGCACTGTCGGAGGGGCGGTGCTGAGGGAGCGCCGCACTGTCGGAGGGGCGGTGCTGAGGGAGTGCCGCACTGTCGGAGGGGCGGTGCTGAAGGAGTGCCGCACTGTCGGAGGGGCGGTGCTGAGGGAGAGCCGCACTGTCGGTGGGGCGGTGCTGAAGGAGTGCCGCACTGTCGGAGGGGCGGTGCTGAAGGAGTGCCGCACTGTCGGAGGGGCAGTACTGAGGGAGCGCCGCACTGTCGGAGGGGCAGTGCTGAGGGTGCGCCGCACTGTCGGAGGGGCGGTGCTGAGGGAGTGCCGCACTGTCGGAGGGGCGGTGCTGAAGGAGTGCCGCACTGTCGGAGGGGCGGTGCTGAGGGAGAGCCGCACTGTCGGAGGGGCGGTGCTGAGGGAGAGCCGCACTGTCGGAGGGGCGGTGCTGAGGGAAGCGCCGCACTGTCGGAGGGGAAGTGCTGAAGGAGGTCCTGAAGTTGTGAAAAGTGCTATAGAAATGCAAGTTCTTTCTTGCTTTCTTTTGCCCTCTACCTTTTGAGATGACCAGTTCACCAGCGTTTTCTCCAAGGGAATGTAGAGAGAAGTGAGGAGCACCGCCATCGTGATGTAATAAGTTCGCGAGTGGGACACTGTCTTGGTTTCAATATGGTGCCAATAGAGAGGGAGAAGACCAATCGTGTAGGTCAGCGTCTAGGAAGACCAATGGAAAGTGCACAAGAGGTGGGGAGATGGAATTCACGAAAAGAGAAAAATATAGTAAATCATAAAGGAATTATATATGAATAAAAATTATTTTTAATCAGTTATTTTTTCTAGTTGTAACAGGTGCAACCAGTGGGATTGGAAAAGCCTATGCTCATGAGGTAATACAGATCTCTGCCTTTGTTACTGTCCTTAATCACAGACTGACACAGCACTGAAGGAGGTCATTTGGCCCATCGTGCCTGCACTGGCTCTTTGGTAGAGCTATCTAATTAATCCCACTCCCTTGCTCTTTATTGTCTATATTGTATTCAAATTATTACAAGGACAGGCTTGGTTATGTTTGCCAATATTTGCATCCATGCTTTTGTTACCTCCAGACTTGACCTTTCCGATGGTCTCCCGGCCGACTTCCCACCTTCCGTAAACTTGAGCTCATCCAAAACTCTGATTCTCGTCTCCTAACTTGCAGCAAGTCCAGCTCCCCCCTCATCCCTGTGCTCACTGACCTGCTCCCTATCCAGCAACGCCTCGATTTTAAAATTCTCATCCTTGTATTCAAATCCCTCCATGGCCCTCGCCCCCTCCCTATCTCTGTAATGCCCTCCAGCCCCACAACCCCCCCCCCTCCCGAGATGTCTGCGCTCCTCCAACCGACCTCTGGTGCCTCCCTGATTTCCATCGCTCCACCTTCAGCTGCCTGGGCCCAGAGCTCTGGAACTCCCTCCCCAAACCTCTCTGCCTCTCTGTTTCTTCCTTAAACCTATCTCTTTGACCAAGCTTTTGGTCACTTGTCCTAACATCTCCTTATGTAGCTCGGTGTTAAATTTTTGATAACGCTCCTGTGAAACGCTGTGGAATGTTTTACTATGTTAAAAGCGCTATATAAATGGAAGTTCTTGTATTATTTCTAAAATATTCAGCTTTGCTATCTCTGTAATCCCCTCCAGCCCCACAACCCCCCCGAGATGTCTGCACTCCTTTGATTCTGCCTTCCTGAGCATCCCTGATTGTAATCGTTCCACCATTGGTGGCCGTGCCTTCTGTTGCCTGGGCCCCAAGCTCTGGAACTCCCTCCCTAAACCTCTCCGCCTCTCTACCTCTCTTTTCTCCTTCAAGACGCTCCTTAAAACCGACCTCATTGACCACCTGTGCTAATTTCTTCTTACGCGGCTCGGTGTCAAATTTCTGTCGCATAACATTGCTGTGAAGCGCCTTGGGATGTTTCGCTATGTTAAAGACGTTATATAAATACGTTGTTGTTTTGTTTCCCTAATTTTCTCTCCACCTCTTCTGAACGAGCTGAGCCCTACTTGGGGTACAGGTCCACTGTCAACAGCCACCCTCCAGTACGTCTCAAGTGGCCGTTCGTCACGACTGAGCCGAGACAGAGGGCGTCTGCAGGCTATTAAGTTGTGAAGCCATCACACCGAAGACCAACCCACACAGCAATTGAGAACAGGAAGCCTGGTTGAATTCCCTTCCTTCCTCACAACGGGCACTGAGGACAATTGCAGTGCCCCAAAATAATGTCCCGGCCGAGATCAGCTACTTCAGCAGAGACCCGAGATCCTTTTTGGGATCGTTCTGGTCTGTGTGCCTCAGTACTACACTGGGGCAGTGCAACCAGCTATTGAGCAGCTCGGGAGCGCCTCCTTTTCTTCTGATGGAACATTGTATTGTGATATCTGATCACAGCAGGATCTTCTCTCTCACTGTTGAACGCTCCTGAGGCGGAGTGCGCAGCTTGGCCCTTGCGGCATTTTACCACACCAGTGGGGCACTGCTTAATGCGTTTCTCTTAATTCCCAGTTGGCAAGAAGAGGGCTCAATGTGGTGCTGATCAGCCGGTCTTTGGAGAAGTTGAGAGCCACAGCCGCAGAGATAGGTAAGAACCACAGGAGATTCCCACAAAGGGAGGTCGTTCAGCCCATCGTGTCTGTGTGGGCTCTTTGCAAGAGCAATCCTAAAGTAATCCCACTGCAGAGACCCTGTAGAGGCACAGGTGCTGGGTGTGTAGGTCAGTGACCCTGTGATTACTACACATAGTGACCTTTTCTTGTTATATGTGCAGACTATAGATTTACTCTCTGTGTAGGTACTGTATAGTTGCATAAGACTTGTTTACCTGATGTACTATCAATAAGGTTTACACTGCGTATATACTATGCTGGCACCACTAGAGGGTGCAACTGGTGGAGACCGGGGTTTCCTGCCCTGGTGGCAAGGGCTGTATAAAAGGGTAGCCACCATGCGGCTGCCTCACTCTGGTTACCAATAAAGGACCAAGGTCACTACAGTTTGAGTACAACACATTGCCTCGTGGAGTCATTCATATGTACATTACAGACTTCTCTCCTTAGGCAGTCCCTCGGAGTCGAGGATGTCTTCCTTTATGACCCACAAACCCCCCCCCCCCCCCGAGACTGCTCCTCTAATTCTGGCCTCTTGAGCATCACCGATTTCCATCGCTCCACCATTGGTGGCTCTGCCTTCAGCTGCCTGGGAACTAAGCTCTGGAATCCCCTCCCTAAACCTCTCCACCTCTCTCCCCTCCTTTCAGATGCTCCTTAAATCCAACTCTTTGACCGAGCTCTTGGTCATCTGTCCTAATATCTTCTTGTGTGGTTCGCTGTCAAATTTTGCTTTATAACGCACCGGGATGTTCTAAAGGCGCTATACAAATACAAGATGTTACTGTTGAGTTACACAAGAGATGATATCACAACTAACGATTGCCTGTGGGCCTGGGTTACAGAGGGGTTAAAAATCAGCCAGGATCCCTCCTGCTGTTCAGCCATTCAATGCGCACTGCTTGAAAGTGCAACTGGTGAGGATTTGGCTCAAAGAGGAGATTTAATCGAGGTGTTCAAAATGATGAGGGGTTTTGATGGAGTAAATAAGGAGAGACTGTTCCCGGGGGCAGGAGGGTGGGTAACCAGAGGGACACAGATTGACGATAATCGACGATGGAACCAGAGGGGGAGATGGGGAGAATGTTTTTACGCAGCGAGTTGTTGTGATCGGGAACGCGCTGCCTGAAAGGGCGGTGGGAGCAGATTCAATAGTAACTTTCAAACCGGGAATTGGATAAATACTTGACGGGGAAACATTCACCGGGCTGTGGGGAGAGAGCAGGGGGAATGGACTAAACACGGCTGCACTTTCAAATACACACAGCGCTGAATTTCTGTGCTGTATCATTCTAGGAAAACTGTTTGGGCAAGAGGACATGCAGGGTGATTGTGGAAGTTATTCGGACTGTGAGAGATGGTAACTTGTCCCTCTCTGGGTGATTGCAGAGCAGCAACAAGGCAAGAAAACCAAGATTATTCAGGCCGACTTCAACTCTGGCGCCGAGATCTATGGACCAATCGAGGCCGCGCTGAAATACCTGGACATCGGAATCCTGGGTAACTCCATCTCATTTCCCAAGTTTACCAACTTCCTCATTTCTAGAGGAATCCCTCTGCTCGGCAGGAGAAAATCCCTGTATACAGGTGTAAAAATAAGGAAAGCTATTTTCCTGATGCGTTTGTACACGCGGGAGTCAGGGAACATAAGAAAAATCAAAGAGCGTGCGAAAGGGATATTGGTATAAATAATTATGTTTTCAAAGCTGGGAGGTGACCATCAGAAAGTGTTCCTCAACTCGTTACACAGAATGATCATCAATTCAAATTTGTTTTGTTTTACTCCACATTGATTGTTCAATATCTTGTGATTATTTTTTATATGTTGGCAGCCTGTTACAGAACTGGATTAACGCGAGATACAGTCAGTAAATAACCTGTTGGGTGGAAGGGGTTACTGAGTGACAGTGTGAGGGAGCTAGATTAACATCAGTACAGATACAGTCAGTGACACAGGGTGCTAGGGGAGAGGGGTTACTGAGTGACAGTGTGAGGGAGCTGGATTAACATCAGTACAGATACAGTCAGTGACACAGGGCACTGGGGAAGAGGGGTTACTGAGTGACAGTGTGAGGGAGCTGGATTAACATCAGTAGAGATACAGTCAGTGACACAGGGTGCTGGGGGAGAGGGGTTACTGAGTGACAGTGTGAGGGAGCTGGATTAACATCAATACAGATACAGTCAGTGACACAGGGTGCTGGGGGAGAGGGGTTACTGAGTGACAGTGTGAGGGAGCTGGATTAACATCAGTACAGATACAGTCAGTGACACACGGTGCTGGGGGAGAGGGGTTACTGAGTGACAGTGTGAGGGAGCTGGATTAACATCAGTACAGATACAGTCAGTGACACAGGGTGCTAGGGGAGAGGGGTTACTGAGTGACAGTGTGAGGGAGCTGGATTAACATCAGTACAGATACAGTCAGTGACACAGGGCGCTGGGGGAGAGGGGTTACTGAGTGACAGTGTGAGGGAGCTGGATTAACATCAGTACAGATACAGTCAGTGACACAGGGCACTGGGTGGGACGAGTTTCTGAGCTGGACATTTGTTGATGTGGTTTGGTTCTAATTGTAATTTTCTTTGTCACAGTAAACAATGTTGGAAAGACTTACCAAATGCTTCCATGTTACTTTCTTGATGCCCCAGATGTCACTAAGGTGTAGTACATTACACATTCTCTTAAACTTTGTGTTACATGGCACAATTATCTGGTCCATCATTCAGTCCAAGATTAGTCCAGTCCAGTCCACAGTTCATAGAGTTACCCGGAATCTATGTGACAGAAACATAAGAATATAAGAAATAGGAACAGGAATAGGCCATAGGGTCCCTCGAGCCTGCTCCGCCATTCAATAAGATCATGGCTGATCCGATCATCGACTCAGGTCCACTTCCCCGCCCGCTCCCCATAACCCCTTATCCCTTATCATTAAGAAACTGTCTATTTCTGTCTTAAACTTATTCAATGTCCCAGCTTCCACAGCTCTCTGAGGCAGAGAATTCCACAGATTTACAACCCTCTGAGAGAAGAAATTCCTCCTCATCTCAGTTTTAAATGGGCAGCTCCTTATTCTAAGATCATGCCCCCTAGTTCTAGTCTCCCCCATCAATAGAAACATCCTCTCTGCATCCACCTTGTCAAGCCCCCTCATAATCTTATATGTTTCGATAAAATCACCTCTCATTCTTCTGAATTCCAATGAGTGGAAGCCCAACCTACTCAACCTTTCCTCATGTCAATCCCCGGAATCAGCCGAGTGAACCTTCTCTGAACTGCCTCCAACAGGCCATTCGGCCCAACTGGTCTATGCCGGTGTTTGTGCTCCATACAAGCCTTCTCCCACCCATCTTCATCTAACTTTGTGATTCATTTTTTGTTCCACGTCTCTCTATTCCAGGGAGAAGTTGGTGTGCATTTTGCCCTCAGACCCTGCCTCCTTCCCCTCCCACTCCCCTCCTCTAAGCCATGCTCGTTGTGTGTACTGGTTGCTGCAGTCAGACAGAGCATTCACCTCGGAGAGTCAGGTGTTGGAATAACCGTCTCCTCTGTCTGGATAGAAAGGGCAAACACGAACCGAGTTTGGAGCGTTTACCGATCCATTTCCCAGTGGCTCCACAACACAAACCAGGATCTGGCTCAGCAGGAAACACTGTCCAGGAGTGAAATGGAAAACTGTAGCTTTGAGAGAGTAAGGAGTGCTCTCCAGTGCCTGGGCCTTATGGTCGCCAGCCCTCCGGGACTGACCTGGAGTCTCCAGTAATTAAAGATTAATCTCTTGGACACTGCTGTGAGCGAACCCAAGGAGAAACAAATATCATAGGGGTGTAAAAAATATTGTGCGTTTTTTTTCTCTCATTATCTTTGAACACTTGTTTATTAATTGTACAAATATTGGCGATGGGGGGGGAAAAGTGGGTGTTGAGGGGCGGGGGATGGGCGGTGGAGAGAGGTTCGTGGCAGAAGGTAATATGATGAAACTTTCAGCAATACATCCAATCAGAATTGTTGACCCAAGCAGGGCCTGACGCCTTTGATGAAAAGGTCAGAATGTACAGCGAGATCGCCGATACATTGCAGGTTCTGTACTGGGCGACATCTTGCACACTCAGGTTGTGCTAATTCTGGTTACCAAATCTCCGTGTGCCTGTTACACTTTAGTGTCAGCTGAACTTTGGCAGCAGAATCCTGCATTGTGTGTGGCATTGATATAATGCTCCTGTTCTTGTATATAAACAGCATGTCTTATTTGTGCTTTCAAAATTGCGGTAAACCGGGCATCCCGCCATCAGGGCGCCTCGTGTCGGCGAATTAGGATTAACAGAAATGTTACTTCTGACTACGGTGCATGGAACCCTCGGGCACAGAGGCTCCAATATCCTCTCCCTATCCCAGTCTCCCAGCCGAGTTAGCTCAGGCCAAAGGGAGTTGAAAAAAGAAAGACTTGCATTTATATAGCGCCTTTCGCCACCTCGGGACGTCCCAAAGCGCTTTACAGCCGATGAAGTACTTTTGGAGTGTAGTCACTGTTGTTACGTGGGAAACGCGGCAGCCAATTTGTGCACAGCAAGCTCCCACACGCAGCAATGTGATAATGTCCCAGATAATCTGTTTTTGTTATGTTGATTTGAGGGATAAATATTGGCCCCAGGACTCCGGGGAGAACTCCCCTGCTCTTCTTTGAAATAATGTCATGGGATCTTTTACGTCCATTTGAGAGAGCAGACCGGGCCTCATCCAAAACATAGAAAATAGGTGCAGGAGTAGGCCATTCGAGTCTGCACCACCATTCAATAAGATCATGGCTGATCATTCAACCTCAGTACCCCATTCCTGCTTTCTCTCCATTCCCCTTGATCCCTTTAGCCGTAAGGGCCACATCTAACTCACTTTTGAATATATCCCACGAACTGGCCTCAACAACTTTCTGCAGTAGGGAATTCCACAGGTTAACAACTCTCTCAGAGAAGTTGTTTCTCCTCATCTCGTCCTAAATGGCTTACCCCTTATCCTTAGACTGTGACCCCCTGGTTCTAGACTTCCCCAACATTGGGAACATTCTTCCTTAATTAAGGAATGTCAGAAGTGGGATTCGAACCTATGTCTCCAGAAGAGACTGCAATTTGAACACAGTGCCTTCGACCATTCGGCCATCCTGATTGAAAGACGACACCTCCGACAGTGCGGCACTCCCTCAGCACTGCACTGGGTTGTCAGCCTAGATTTTTCGTGCTCAAGTCCCTGGAACGGGACTTGAACCCACAACCTTCTGACTCCGAGGTGAGAGTGCTGCCCACTGAGCTATGGCTGACATGGATCACTGCTCTACACCACTGTCCAGCGAGCCCTGTAGAAATTGCTGCATGTGTAGACCTCTGATGAGGGAAGGATCAGGCTGGGCTAAGTGGTCAACTGTCCTGCCGACGCTTGCATTCTGGGCTCGCACACGGGAGAATGGTCACTCAGCCAGGTACCTGAGGCTCATTGGTCCTCGTGTAACTGTACCTCAGTAGGATTGAGTGACTTCAGGATGGGGTGGAGAGAGAAACAATTGCAGAAAAAAAACACTGCTGTGTAGAATCGAGAGAAATCTTTCTAGATATGTTTTTTTTTTATTTCAGGAAATTCTTGATATCATGAACTGCAATATCCTTTCTGTCCTGATGGTGAGCATTGAAATACTGCGATGTACTGTGTGTTTAATTAAAGAGACAGTGTCCCCCACATTTGTCTGTGGAGGGTGATATAATTGGCATTGTGGCACCACATCTGCAAGAAAAGAAAGGCACATTTATATAGCAACTTTCACACCCACCGGACATCCCAAAGCACTTTACAGCCAACCAAGTACTTTTTAAAGTGTCGTCATGGTTGTAATGTAGGAAATGTACAGCCAATTGCGCACAGCAAGGTCCCACAAACAGCAATGTGATAATGACCAGATAATCTGTTTAAGTGATGTTAGTTGAGGGATAAATATTGGCCCCAGGACACCGGGGATAACTCCCCTGGTGGGCATGTTTTCAGCTGCCTAGGCCCCAAGCTCTGGAATTCCCTCCTAAACTTCTCCGCTTCGCTACTGCTCACTCCTCATTTTAAGACATTCCTTAAAACCTACTTCTTTGGCCAAGCTCAAGAAGCTTGACACCATCCAGGACAAAGCAACCCGCTTGACCGGCCCCCCATCCACCACCTCCAACACTCACTCCCTCCACCACCTTCAACACTCACTCCCTCCACCACCTTCAACACTCACTCCCTCCACCACCTTCAACACTCACTCCCTCCACCACCGGCGCCCCCTGGCTGCAGTGTGCACCATCTACAAGATGCACTGCAGCAACTCGCCAAGGCTTCTTCGGCAGCACCTCCCAAACCCGCGACCTCTACCACCTAGAAGGACAAGGGCAGCAGGCCCATGGGAACACCACCACCTCCACGTTCCCCTCCCAGTCACACACCATCCCGACTTGGAAATATATCGGCCGTTCCTTCATCGTCGCTGGGTCACAATCCTGGAACTCCCTCCCGAACAGCACTGTGGGAGCACCTTCACCACACGGACTGCAGCGGTTCAAGAAGGCGGCTCACCACCACCTTCTCCAGGGGCGATTAGGGATGGGCAATAAATGCCGGCCTTGCCAGCGACGCCCATATCCCAGGAACGAATGAACAAAAAGCTGTCCTTATATCTCCTTGTGTGTCAGGTTTTGTTTGCTTAATGCTCCTGTGAAGTGCCTTGAGGACGTTTTACTGTGATAAAGCCGCTATATATATGCAAATTGTTATATTGCCAAGAATAAGTTGGGAGCCCATTTCAAATGTTTCAATTGGCAGACATTTAAAAGTGTGAGCTTTCAATAATCAAGGCAGCAATTTATGCAATAAAGATTGTTAAGTTATTAGCATTTAATATTTCTCCTTTCGCGAGTGCGTCGTATCTAACTGGTGCCTCTTTCCTCCTTGCTAGATGACCAGAATTGTCCTGCCCGGCATGCTGGAAAGGTATAGTAGCAGCTTGTTTCTTGGGAGGTCAGGGTTACTTTATTATCAAGTGCAACCATCGAGGGGTTGGGGGAGGCTGAGGTGGGGCAAGGGTTTGAGCTTGATGTTTACCGTGCGACACTTAAAATTAACTGAACACCCCACTTTCACGTAGACGCCGGTCATGTAGGGCAGAGATGAGGAGAAACTTCTTCACTCAGAGGGTGGTGAATCTCTGGAATTCTCTGCCCAGAGGGCTGTGGAGGCTCAGTCGTTCAGTATATTCAAGACTGAGAGCGATAGATTTTTGGATAATAAGGGAATCGAGGGATAAGGGGATTGGGCAGGAGAGTGGAGTTGAGGTAAAAGATCAACCGTGATCTCGTTGAATAGCGGAGCAGGCTCGAGAGGCCGAATGGCCACCTCCTGCTCCTAATTCTTACGTTTTTATGGAAAGCAAATTGAGGTGCAGGTGGAAAACTGTTAAAATTCAGACTGCTTGGATCCAGTTTACATTCCAGAAATTTCCAGTTTGGGGAGCGGTGAGATTTCTCCTCTTCAAAGCTGAGTGTTAAGCACGAAGTACAAGCAATTAAGGAAAGTGAATTGCAAATTGCATTTTACCGCCAGAGTAACTGCTGCAGGAGTTTAACATCTGCACAATTTGCTCCTTCACACATTGACAATCTCAAACTTGCTTCAAACGCGAAGGGGAGAGGCAGAGCTCACAAGGGATGGGGGAGACTGATGTTAGAAGTTCCAGCTTTGTACCCACAAGCCTAAGGTCGTGGGTTCAAGCCCCACACCAGAGATTTGAGCACATAATCTAAGCTGACACTCCCAGTGCAGTGCTGAGGGAGCGCCGCACTGTCGGAGGGGCAGTGCTGAGGGAGCGCCGCACTGTCGGAGGGGCAGTACTGAGGGAGCGCCGCACTGTCGGAGGGGCAGTGCTGAGGGAGCGCCGCACTGTCGGCGGGGCAGTACTGAGGGAGCGCCGCATTGTCGGAGGGGCAGTGCTGATGGAGCGCCGCACTGTCGGAGGGGCAGTGCTGATGGAGCGCCGCACTGTCGGAGGGGCAGTGCTGATGGAGCGCCGCACTGTCGGAGGGGCAGTGCTGAGGGAGCGCCGCACTGTCAGAGGGGCAGTGCTGAGGGAGCCCCGCATTGTCGGAGGGGCAGTGCTGAGGGAGCGCCGCACTGTCAGAGGGGCAGTGCTGATGGAGCGCCGCACTGTCGGAGGGGCAGTGCTGAGGGAGCGCCGCACTGTCGGAGGGGCAGTGCTGAGGGAGCGCCGCACTGTCGGAGGGGCAGTGCTAAGGGAGGACAGAACTTGGCTTGGAGGTAGGAAGCAAAGGGTAATGTTTGATGTTTTTGTGACTGGAAGGATGTTTCCAGTGGGTTTCTGCAGGGCTCGCTACTGGGTCCCTTGCTTTTTGTGGTATATATCAACGATTTCGATTTGAATATAGGGAGTATGATTAAGAAATTTGCAGGCGACACTAAAATTGATTGTGTGGTTGATAATGAAGAGGAAAGTCATGGGCTGCAGGAGGATATCAATCTACTAGTTAGGTGGGCAGAGCAGTGGCAAATGGAATTTAAGTCGGAGAAGTGTGAGGTAATGCACTTTGGGAGGGCTAATAAGGAAAGGGTATACACATTAAGCCACTTAATAATGTAGATGAACAAAGGTACCTTGGAGTGCTTGTCCACAGATCCCTGAAAGTAGCAGGCCAGGTGGATAAGGTGGTTAAGAAGGCATACGGAATGCTTGCCTTTATTGGCCGAGGCATAGAATATAAGAACGGGGAGGTTATGCTTAAATTGTATGATACTTTGGTTAGGCCACAGCGGGAGTACCACATGCAGTTCTGGTCGCCGTATTATAGGAAGGACGTGATTGCACTAGAGAGAGTGCAGAGGAGACTAGGAAGCTGCCTGGAATGGAGAATCTTAGTTATGAGGACAGATTTGATAACCTGGGTTTATTTTCATTGGAACAGAGGCGGTTGAGAGGAGACCTCATCGAGGTGTACAACATATTGAGGGGCCTGGACATAGTGGATAGTAAGGCTCTATTTCCATTGGTGGTGGGGTCTATTACGAGGGGGCATAGTTTTAAGGGGTTGGTGGAAGATTTCGAGGGGATTTGAGGGGGTGGGGGGGGGCTTCTTTACAAAGAGGGTTGTGGGGATCTGGAACTCCCTGCCTGGAAGAGTGGTGGATGCAGAAACTGTCGGAGGGTCAGTGCTGAGGGAGTGCCGCACTGTCGGAGGGTCAGTACTGAGGGAGCGCCGCACTGTTGGAGGGTCAGTACTGAAGGAGCGCCGCACTGTTGGAGGGGCAGTGCTGAGGGAGCGCCGCACTGTCGGAGGGTCAGTACTGAGGGAGCGCCGCACTGTCGGAGGGGCAGTGCTGAGGGAGCGCCGCACTGTCGGATGGGCAGTACTGAGGGAGCGCCGCACTGTCGGAGGGGCAGTGCTGAGGGAGCGCCGCACTGCGCTGTCGGAGGGACAGTGCTGAGGGAGCGCCGCACTGTCGGATGGGCAGTACTGAGGGAGCCCCGCACTGTCGGAGGGGCAGTGCTGAGGGAGCACCGCACTGTTGGAGGGGCAGTGCTGAGGGAGCGCCGCACTGTCGGAGGGGCAGTGCTGAGGGAGCGCCGCACTGTCGGATGGGCAGTACTGAGGGAGCCCCGCACTGTCGGAGGGTCAGTGCTGAGGGAGCGCCGCACTGTCGGAGGGTCAGTACTGAGGGAGCGCCGCACTGTCGGAGGGTCAGTGCTGAGGGAGCGCCGCACTGTCGGAGGGTCAGTGCTGAGGGAGCGCCGCACTGTCGGAGGGTCAGTGCTGAGGGAGCGCCGCACTGTCGGAGGGTCAGTGCTGAGGGAGCGCCGCACTGTCGGAGGGTCAGTACTGAGGGAGCGCCGCACTGTCGGAGGGTCAGTACTGAGGGGGTGTGCCGCACTGTCGGAGGGGCAGTACTGAGGGAGTGCCGCACTGTCGGAGGGGCAGTGCTGAGGGAGTGCCGCACTGTCAGGGGCATTATTGACGAGGTGCTGCACTGTCGGAGGATCAGTACTGAGGGAGTGCCGCACTGTCGGAGGGGCAGTGCTGAGGGAGTGCCGCACTGTCGGAGAGCAGTACAGAGGGAACGCGCACTGTCTGAGGTGCCGTCTTTTGAATGAGATGTTAAATCGAGGACCCATTTGCCGCCAATCCCCTATTTCTTGATTTCACCCCAGATTCTTTGTCCCACTCTATTCGATGTTGGTGGTGTCCTGCACTGTGGTCCTTGTATCTTCTCCGCCTCAAAAGAAAAGTTGCCTTGGTCCTTCCCTCTATTCAGGTAATGGTGTTTGTTTTGAACTTGGCAGGAAAAAGGGCGTCGTCATCAACATCTCTTCAGAAGCTGGGACTCACCCACATCCGCTACTCACCATGTATTCAGCTACCAAGGTATTTTCTTGTTATTTAACTGGCTCAGTGGATAGCGCTCTCGCTCTCAGAAGGTTGCAGGTTCGAGCCACGTTCCACGAGACTTGGGCACGTAATATAGGCCGACGCTCCAGTGCACTATTGAGAGTGCTGCATTGTCGGGAGGTGCTGCCCTTTGGATAACATGTTAAACCGAGGCCTGACTATTGCAGTGGCTCAACAGATGTTCCCCAGATTAGGGCATGTGCAGTAAACAAATGATTTCTGCTCATTTCCGTTAAGGGTAGAAATCACATACTGACGTGGAATCTTACAACGCAGGAGGAGTCTATTCTGCCCATCGAGCCTGTGCCGGCTCTTTGAAAGAGCTATCCAATTAGTCCCACTCCCCTGCTTTCTCCATAACACCACAGATCTTTCCCCTTAAAGTATTGAACCGATTCCTTTTCAAAAGTTACTATTGAATCTGCTCCCACCGCCCTTGCAGGCAGCGCGTTCCCGATCACAACAACTCGCTGCGTAAAAACATTCTCCCCATCTCCCCCTCTGGTTCCATCGCCGATTATCGTCAATCTGTGTCCCTCTGGTTACCGACCCTCCTGCCCCCGGGAACAGTGTCTCCTTATTTACGGTCATGATTTTGAACACCTCTATTAAATCTCGCCTTATCCTTCCCTGCTCTAAGGAGAACAATCCCAACTTCTCCAGTCTATCCACCTCACTGAAGTCCTTCATCCCTGGACCCATTCTGCTAAATCTCCTCGGCACCCTCTCTAAGGCCTTGACATCCTTCCTGTGGTGGCCCAGCTTGGCCAGCTGCGCACTCACCATGATTTATAAAGGTTTAGCATAATTTGAATGTTTTAAGTAATGGGCAAAGGGGGCTGCAGGATCAGGGTGGTTCTTTTGATGACTGTGCTCTTCACTCTGGGCCCTTCTTCCCCCACAGGTCTTTGTTGATTTCTTTTCTCGAGCACTGAACGCAGAGTACAAGCCAAGGGGCATTATTGTACAGGTATGGCAAAACACATTACTTTTTTATTCTCCTTCCTGCTGATTGAAAACACTCAAGATAAGATGAGAATTGTAGAATGGACGTGGCAGCTGTGGGCGTGACTAGGATTGTTGGATGACCAAAGCATGTGAGGTGGGCTAATCTCATTCTTTGCCCAGTCTTGGTTGATGTGGCATTGTGGTGTTTCATCCCACGTAGTTTCGAGGTGTTGGCCTTGGCTCAATGGCAGCACTCTCGCCTCTCAGTCAGAAGGTTGTGGTTTCAACAACATCAATAACATCTTATATTTATATAGCGCCTTTCACATAAGACCATGTATAAGGGCTGCTGCTGTTCCCGGCATTTTTCCTGCAGCTGTCGTGCTGCAGAAATCATGTCAGTTGTGCTCCGTGACTGTGACTCCGGGAGGAGCTCCTCGGCCACGGGAAGAAGACGATTGAGGAGGACTCTAGTGACGACTTTCCCAGTGGCTGATAGCAGGGAGATTTCTCTGTAGTTGCCGCAGTCGGACTTGTCCCCTTTTTTAAACATTGGTTACGATTACTGCATCTCTGAGATCTCCCGGCATGCTCTCCTTCCTCCAGATGAGAGAGATGAGGTCGTGTATTCTCGCCAGTGCCTCTCCGCCATATTTCAGTGCCTCAGCAGGCTAACATCCCCAGCATCGAAACACTGACCACACTCGACCAGCTCCGCTGGGCAGGGCCACATTGTCCGCATGCCAGACACGAGACTCCCAAAGCAAGCACTCTACTCGGAACTCCTTCACGGCAAACGAGCCAAAGGTGGACAGAGGAAACGTTACAAGGACACCCTCAAAACCTCCCTGATAAAGTGCAACATTCCCACTGAAACCTCGGAGTCCCTGGCCCAAAACCGCCCTAAGTGGAGGAAGTGCATCCGGGAGGGCGCTGAGCACCTCGAGTCTCGTCGCCGAGAGCGTGCAGAAACCAAGCGCAGGCAGCGGAAGGAGCGTGCGACAAACCAGTCCCACCCTCCCCTTCCCTCAACCACTGTCTGTCCCACCTGTGACAGGGACTGTGGCTCTCGTATCGGACTGTTCAGCCATCACAGAACTCACTTCAGGAGTGGAAGCAAGTCTTCCTGGATTCCGAGGGACTGCCTATGATGATGATGATGATGATGAACATTGTAAACTGTCCCAAGGCACATCACAGGATTGCTAAAGACAAAACAAATAACGTCGACACTGAGCCACGTAAGAAATTAAGGCAGATGACCAAAAGCTTGGTGTGGAGCATAAACGCCGGCACAGACCTGTTGTGCCGAATGACCTGTCTCTGTGCTGTATGTTCTATGTACAAAGTCTGAGCAGGTGCTTGTGGCTCTGAATCCCAAGCACAAACTTACATTGATCGACAGTCACACTCAGGATCCTTGAGAATGGCTAATCTGAGAGAGAGATAGGCTCCAAATGTACAGGAGGGCGAGTTATTCTGAGGCAAAGGCATGCTAATCATCCCGTATCCGATCTTGGGAGTCCTTGTTGGTAGCTTGGCTCAGCTGATAGCACTTTCACTTCCTGAGTCAGAAGGTTGTGCCTTGAAGTCCCATTTCTGATTTGATCACTTTGGTGCAGTGTTGAGGAAAGCTGCAATATTAGATGTACCGTCTTTCAGATGAGATGTTAAACTGAGGGCACGTCTGCCTGCTCAGGTGGGCACTATTTGAAGAGGGGCAGGGAGTTTTCTGGATGTCCTGGCCAACAGTTCTCCCTCGACCAAGTCCCACTCACCCATCACCCCCTGTGCTCGCTGCCCCGTGTCCGAACTCGCACCGAGTCCCACTCACCCATCACCCCCTGTGCTCACTGCCCCGTGTCCCAACTCGCACCGAGTCCCACTCACCCATCACCCCCTGTGCTCGCTGCCCCGTGTCCTAACTCGCACCTAGTCCCACTCACCCATCACCCCCTGTGATCGCTGCCCCGTGTCCTAACTCGCACCGAGTCCCGCTCACCCATCACCCCCTGTGATCGCTGCCCCGTGTCCTAACTCGCACCCAGTCCCGCTCACCCATCACCCCCAGTGCTCGCTGCCCCGTGTCCTAACTCGCACCGAGTCCTGCTCACCCATCACCCCCTGTGCTCGCTGCCCCGTGTCCTAACTCACACCCAGTCCCGCTCACCCATCACCCCCTGTGCTCGCTTCCCCGTGTCCTAACTCGCACCCAGTCCCGCTCACCCATCACCCCCTGTGCTCACTGCCCCGTGTCCTAACTCGCACCCAGTCCCGCTCACCCATCACCCCCTGTGCTCGCTGCCCCGTGTCCTAACTCGCACCCAGTCCCGCTCACTCATCACCCACTATGCTCGCTGCCCCGTGTCCTAACTCGCACCCAGTCCCGCTCACCCATCACCCCCTGTGCTCGCTGACCTACATTGGCTTCCGGTTAAGCAACGCCTCGATTTCAAAATTCTCATCTTTGTTTTCAAATCCCTCCATGGCCCTCGCCCCACCCTATCTCTGTAATCTCCTCCAGCCCCACAACCCCCCGAGATATCTGCGCTCCTTTAATTCAGCCCTCTTGAGCATCCCTGATTATAATCGCTCCACCATTGGTGGCCGTGCCTTCTGTTGCCTGGGTCCTAATCTCTGGAACTCCCTCCCTAAACCTCTCCGCCTCTCTTTCCTCTTTCAAGACGCTCCTTAAAACATACCTCTTTGACCAAACTTTTGGTCATCTGCCCTAATTTCTACTTATGCGGCTCAGTGTCAAATTTTTTATCTCATAGTACTCCTGTGAAGGGCCTTGGGTCATTTCACTACGTTAAAGGTGCTATATAAATACACGTTGTTGGTGACTAATACCATCGCAAACTGATCTAATTGGCTGTATGTGGGACTTGGCTATGCTGTGTTTGCTTATGTAACAACGATTACACTTCAAAAAGTAATTAATTAGTGCTGGGGAATGCCCCGAGGATGTAAGACATGATACAGGTTTCCCTTCTTTCTCATCCAGTCCGTGCTGTGTTTAATGGACGGTCCAGGTGGAGCCCTGCGCTGAATCTAACTCACATCACACCCAACCTGAAAATACTGGCTGCTAAAAGTACAAGATATCTCTAATCTTGACTTGGATATCAACAACTTTCATTTATACAGCGCCTTTAACATAGTAAAACCTCCAAGGGTACTTAACAGCAGTGCTATCAGATAAAAATTGGACACTGATCCCCATCGGGAAATATTAGCTCAGGAGCATTATCAAACAAAATTTGACCTCGAGCTACACAGAGATATTAGGGCAGGTGCCGAAAAGCTTGGTCAAAGAGATAGGTTTTAAGGAACATTTTAAAGGAGGAGAGGTTTAGGGAGGGAATTCCAGAGCTTAGGGCCCAGGCAGCTGATGGTACGGCCGCCAATATGGAGTGATAGAAATCTGGGGGATGGGCAAGAGACCTTAATTGGAGGAGCGCAGAGATCTCTGGACAGAGGGGGGTGTTGTGGGACTGGAGGAGATTACTTAGAAAAGGGAGGGGACAGGCCATGGTGGGATCTGAAAACAAGGATGAGAATTTTGAAATCGAGGCGTTGCTTAACTGGGAGCCATTGCAGGTTAGCGAGCACAGGGGATGATGGGTGAGCGGGACTCAGTGCGAGTTAGTATACGGATAGCCAAGTTTTGGATGAGCTCAAGTTTATAGAGGGTGTAAGACACGAGGTTGACCAAGAGATCATTGGAATAGTTGGATATTTAACATCTTTCCTGCCACCTCAAACAATAAGAGAAATATTGTGTAAATAAGAAAAGTACGCAACATAGCTGAGATGGATGTTGTTTTTTAGTGCGTGATGCCTCTTTTGGTTTCCACCAACTTGACATCCAATATGGAAACCAATATGTTTGTGAAGCAAGCAGATGACTATGCCCGAGAAGCTCTGAACACGGTCGGGATAAGAGAGCGGACAAATGGCTGCTTGTCCCATGCCTTGCAGGTAAGCGCTAAAGTTACAAAGACGATGGGTGTGTAACGGCACCTCCAGCCATGGAGTTGAGCCCTGCGTCTTGCGTGGTTATCTGGGTCAGGAGTTGAGATGCTGTAGCAACACTGAGTGAGATAGGCGGGGTGGGGGAAAGAGGGGAGAAATAAAACAGAAAATGTCTCTCCTCCTGATTGCGATCCGGTGACTCCTGATGGAAGGTCGACACCAACTGAGCACAGGGTTAGACCTTGCGATGATGCCTGCCACGGTCGACTATGCCGGCACCATTCAATGTCTGGACTCGCATGTGAAGGACCATTTTGGGGCTGCAGTACCCTGACACAGCTGGAGGCAGTGAGAAAATGGGGGAGGGGGTTGCACAAGAGACTGTCGCACGATAGCACAGCACTCTGGAGCCCCACTACTATAGGGTGGGCTGGTAATCCTCCATGCACATCGCTATCCACCGTGGCAGGTGACAAGTGAAGGCCATGCATTTCCTAATCTTGGACAGGAAAGCAATTGGGAAACCAAAATGAGTCTCGTGCTGGTGGGAGATGGTGGATGTTGTAACGTATTTGCTTCATGGGTTCTTTGCTTAAGAATTCATAGCAAGACATTGCCATTAGGAACTAGTTGAGTTATTTGCAAAGGTTTAACAATCACACTACACATTACCAGGCTCAGAATCATCCCCTGAACCCAACTGGCTGGGGTTTTATTGAGTCGTGTGAATATTACGTGATTGGCTAAGCCCCTCCCAACTCAACAGTTCTGCCAACCTGTGAGCATACCCACCCACACGGTGCATACGTGACAGGTGGGATGGGGGCCGTAGACCAGCCAGAATCCTGCTATCCAGCCACCCTAGCTGAGAGCGGGAATCTGTGGATTGGGCTTGGCTGTGTTACCTCCACCCTCCCCACCCCACACACCTCCCCCAGCGGTGGAATAGCCTGGGAGCCAAGCTGTTTAGGCTCACACAATAAGAATAGGGCATGGGGGAAGTAGCGGAGGGTGACCAGTGCCTGACAAGCTGTACTCCAGGGAGTATCACAGTATCAGCGACACTAGCTGAGCCAGCCAAGGAGCTCCGCACTCCAGCCCTTTCACTGCAAGGTGATCAGCAGTTTCCCCAAGGAACAGAAAATGTTGTATCATGCAGGCCATCAAGTCCAGAGATTTTCAAAAGGCATTCGATAAGGAGCCACATGAAAGGTTGTTACACAAGATAAGGGCTCATGGGGTTGTGAGTAATGTATTAGCTTAATTGCTTAAAGGACAGATAACAGAGTCGGGATAAATGGATTATTTTCAGATTGACAGGCTGTAAGTAGTGGGGTGCCACAGGGATCAGTACTGGAGCCTCAGCTATTTACAATCTATATTAATGACTGAAGTGAAGGGACCGAGTGCAATGGATCCAAGTTTGCTAATGATACAAAGCTAGGTGGGACAGTAAGCTGTGAGGAGGTCGCAAAGAATCTGCAAAGGGATATAGACAGGTTAAACGAGTGGGCAATAAGGTGGCAGATGGAGTATAATGTGGAGAAATGTGAATTTATTCACTTTGGTAGGAAGAATAGAAAAACGACTTTTTAAATAGTCAGACACTTAAATATTGGTGTTCAAAGGCACCTGGGTGTCCTTGTACATGAAACACAGAAAGTTAACATGTAGGTAGGCAAATGGTATGTTGGCCTTTATTACAAGGGGGTTGGTTTAAAGAGAAAGGAAGTCTTATTAGAATTGTGCAGGGCTTTGGTGAGACCACATCTGGAGTACTGTGTACAGTTTTGGTCTCCTTATCTAAGGAAGGATATGCTTGCCTTAGAGGCAGTGCAACGAAGGTTTACTAGATTGATTCCTGGGATGAGAGAGTTAGAATCATAGAATCATAGAAATTTACAGCACGGAAGAAGGCCATTTCGGCCCATCGTGTCTGTGCCGGCCGGCAGCATAAACCCACTTTCTAGCTCTTTGTCCCTAGCCCTATAGATTACGGCACTTTAAGTGCACATCCAAGTATTTTTAAAATGTGGTGAGGGTTTCTGCCTCTACCACCCTTTCAGGCAATGAGTTCCAGACCCCCACTGCCCTCTGGGTGAAGAAACTTCCCCTCATATCTCCTCTAAATCTCCCCTAATTACTTTAAATCTATGTCCCCTGGTTGGTGAACCCTCTGCCAAGGAAAACAGGTCCTTCCTATCCATGCTATCCAGGCCCCTCATAATTTTATACACATCAATCAGGTCTCCTCTAAGCCTCCTCTGTTCCAAAGAAAACAGACCCAGCATCTCCAATCTTTCCTCATAGCCAAAATTCTCCAGTCCAGGCAACATTCTGGTAAATCTCCTCTGCACCCTTTCCAGTGCAATCACATCTTTCCTGTAATGTGGTGACCAGAACTGCACGCAGTGCTCCATCTGCGGCCCAACCAGTGTTTTATACAGTTCAAGCATGACCTCCTTGCTCTTGTATTCCATGTCGTGACTAATAAAGGCAAGTATTCCGTATGCCTTCTTAACCACCTTATCTATCTGGCCTGCTACCTTTAGGGATCTGTGGACCTGCCCTCCCAGGTCCCTTTGTACCTCTACAATTTTTCAGTGTTCTAAAAAGGGAGAGAGAACAGCCAGTTGTCGTGGTGCACATTGGTACCAACGACATAGGTAAAAAAAGGGATGAGGTCCTACGAAACAAATTTAAGGAGCGAGGAGGTAAATTAAAAAGTAGGACCTCAAAAGTAGTAATCTCGGGATTGCTACCAGTGCCACGTGATAGTCAGAGTAGGAATCGCAGGATAGCACAGATGAATACGTGGCTTGAGCAGTGGTGCAGCAGGGAGGGATTCAAATTCCTGGGGCATTGGAACCGGTTCTGGGGGAGGTGGGACCAGTACAAACCGGACGGTCTGCACCTGGGCAGGACCGGAACCAATGTCCTAGGGGGAGTGTTTGCTAGTACTGTTGGGGAGGAGTTAAACTAATATGGCAGGGGGATGGGAACCAATGGAGGGAGACAGAGGGAAACAAAAAGGAGATAAAAGCAAAAAACAGAAAGGAGATGAGAAAAAATGGAGGGCAGAGAAACCCAAGGCAAAGAACAAAAAGGGCCACTGTACAACAAAATTCTAAAAGGACAAAGGGTGTTAAAAAAACAAGCCTGAAGGCTTTGTGTCTTAATGAAAGGAGTATCCATAATAAGGTGCATGAATTAACTGTGCAAATAGATGTTAACAAATATGATGTGATTGGGATTACGGAGACATGGCTCCAGGATGATCAGGGCTGGGAACTCAACATCCAGGGGTATTCAACATTCAGGAAGGATAGAATAAAAGGAAAAGGAGGTGGGGTAGCATTGCTGGTTAAAGAGGAGATTAATACAATAATTAGGAATGAGATTAACTTGAATGATGTGGAATCTATATGGGTAGAGCTGCAGAACACCAAAGGGCAAAAAACGTTAGTGGGAGTTGTGTACAGACCTCCAAACAGTAGTAGTGATGTTGGGGAGGGCATCAAACAGGAAATTATGGGTGCATGCAATAAGGGTGCAGCAGTTATAATGGGTGACTTTAATATGCACATAGATTGGGCTAACCAAACTGGAAGCAATACGGTGGAAGAGGATTTCCTGGAGTGCATAAGGGATGGTTTTCTAGACCAATATGTCGAGGAGCCAACTAGGGGAGAGGCCATCTTAGACTGGGTGTTGTGTAATGAGAGAGGATTAATTAGCAATCTCGTTGTGCGAGGCCCCTTGGGGAAGAGTGACCATAATATGGTGGAATTCTGCATTAGGATGGAGAATGAAACAGTTAATTCAGAGACCATGGTCCAGAACTTAAAGAAGGGTAACTTTGAAGGTATGAGGCGTGAATTGGCTAGGATAGATTGGCGAATGATACTTAAGGGGTTGACTGTGGATGGGCAATGGCAGACATTTAGAGACCGCATGGATGAATTACAACAATTGTACATTCCTGTCTGGCGTAAAAATAAAAAAGGGAAGGTGGCTCAACCGTGGCTATCAAGGGAAATCAGGGATAGTATTAAAGCCAAGGAAGTGGCATACAAATTGGCCAGAAATAGCAGCGAACCCGGGGACTGGGAGAAATTTAGAACTCAGCAAAGGAGGACAAAGGGTTTGATTAGGACAGGGAAAATGGAGTAGGAGAAGAAGCTTGCAGGGAATTTTAAGACGGATTGCAAAAGTTTCTGCAGATATGTAAAGAGAAAAAGGTTAGTCAAGACAAATGTAGGTCCCCTGCAGTCAGAATCAGGGGAAGTCATAACGGGGAACAAAGAAATGGCGGAGCAATTGAACAAGTACTTTGGTTCGGTATTCACTAAGGAGGACACTAACAACATTCCGGATATAAGAAGGGTCAGAGGGTCTAGTAAGGAGGAGGAACTGAGGAAAATCCTTATTAGTCGGGAAATTGTGTTGGGGAAATTGATGGGATTGAAGGCCGATAAATCTCCAGGGCCTGATGGACTGCATCCCAGAGTACTTAAGGAGGTGGCCTTGGAAATAGCGGATGCATTGACAGTCATTTTCCAACATTCCATTGACTCTGGATCAGTTCCTATCGAGTGGAGGGTAGCCAATGTAACCCCACTTTTTAAAAAGGGAGGAAGAGAGAAAACAGGGAATTATAGACCGGTCAGCCTGACATCGGTAGTGGGTAAGATGATGGAATCAATTATTAAGGATGTCATAGCAGCGCATTTGGAAAGAGGTGACATGATAGGTCCAAGTCAGCATGGATTTGTGAAAGGGAAGTCATGCTTGACAAATCTTCTGGAATTTTTTGAGGATGTTTCCAGTAGAGTGGACAAGGGAGAACCATTTGATGTGGTATATTTGGACTTTCAGAAGGCTTTCGACAAGGTTCCACACAAGAGATTAATGTGCAAAGTTAAAGCACATGGGATTGGGGGTAGTTGCTGACATGGATTGAGAAATGGTTGTCAGACAGGAAGCAAAGAGTAGGAGTAAATGGGTACTTTTCAGAATGGCAGGCGGTGACTAGTGGGATACCGCAGGGTTCTGTGCTGGGGCCCCAGCTGTTTACACTGTATATTAATGATTTAGACGAGGGGATTAAATGTAGTATCTCCAAATTTGCGGATGACACTAAGTTAGGTGGCAGTGTGAGCTGCGAGTAGGATGCTATGAGGCTGCAGAGCGACTTGGATAGGTTAGGTGAGTGGGCAAATGCATGGCAGATGAAGTATAATGTGGATAAATGTGAGGTTGTCCACTTTGGTGGTAAAAACAGAGAGACAGACTATTATCTGAATGGTGACAGATTAGGAAAAGGGGAGGTGCAACGAGACCTGGGTGTCATGGTACATCAGTCATTGAAGGTTGGCATGCAGGTACAGCAGGCGGTTAAGAAAGCAAATGGCATGTTGGCCTTCATAGCGAGGGGATTTGAGTACAGGGACAGGGAGGTATTGCTACAGTTGTACAGGGCCTTGGTGAGGCCACACCTGGAGTATTGTGTACAGTTTTGGTCTCCTAACTTGAGGAAGGACATTCTTGTTATTGAGGGAGTACAGCGAAGGTTCACCAGACTGATTCCCGGGATGGCGGGACTGACCTATCAAGAAAGACTGAATCAACTGGGCTTGTATTCACTGGAGTTCAGAAGAATGAGAGGGGACCTTATAGAAACATTTAAAATTCTGATGGGTTTAGACAGGTTAGATGCAGGAAGAATGTTCACAATGTTGGGGAAGTCCAGAACCAGGGGTCACAGTCTAAGGATAAGGGGTAAGCCATTTAGGACCGAGATGAGGAAAAACTTCCTCACCCAGAGAGTGGTGAACCTGTGGAATTCTCGACCACAGAAAGTTGTTGAGGCCAATTTACTAAATATATTTAAAAAGGAGTTAGATGTAGTCCTTACTACTAAGGGGATCAAGGGGTATGGTAAGAAAGCAGGAATGGGGTACTGAAGTTGCATGTTCAGCCATGAACTCATTGAATGGCGGTGCAGGCTAGAAGGGCCGAATGGCCTACACCTGCACCTATTTTCTATGTTTCTATGTTTCTACCAGATAATTTGTATTCCCTTGCCTTGTTAGACCTCCCCAAATGCATTACCTCACACTTATCCGGATTGAATTCTATTTTTATAGAGATGTTATATTACAGGTCAAATAAAATAATACCACGTTGATTATTCAGCCCACCTGACCAGTTCATTGATATCTTCCTGCAGTCCGCAGCTTTCTTCTTCATTATCAACCACACAGCCTATTTTAGTGTCATCTGTAAACTTTTTAATCATACCCCCAACATTCAAGTCCAAGTCATTGATATATACCTCAAAAAGCAAGGGACCCAGCACTGAGCCCTGCAGAACCTCACTGGATACAGCCTTCCAGTCACAAAAACATCCATCAACTATTACCCTTTGCTTCCTGCCTCATGATCCAATTTTGGATCCAACTTGCCACTTTGCCCTGGATCCCATGGGCTTTTACTTTCGTGACCAGTCTGCCATGTGGGACCTTATCAAAAGCTTTGCTAAAATCCATATACACTACATCATACGTACTGCCTTCATTGACCCTCCTGGTTATCTCCTCGAAAGATTCAATCAAGTTAGTCAGACACGACCTTCCCTGAACAAATCCATGCTGACTGTCCTTGATTAATGAAGATTTATCCTGACCCTCAGGATTTTCTCCAATAATTTTTCCACCACTCATCATCATAGACGGTCTCTCGAAACGAGGATGACTTGCTTCCAAGCCAAAAGAGGATGAGTTCACAGGTGTTTCAATAAAGGACCCGAACTACATCCTGAAGGGTGGAAGATGCCTGTGGGTGGATTTTTTTAACGTGTGGTGGCCGTCACACACCAGCCACCACACGGGCTTGACAGAGCGAGGTCTTGGTCCAGTGGCAAGGGTTAACCAGGACGATTGGAGACCAGCTCTGCTGCACGGACCTAGTGCACGCACTTATCGCAGTGTGGACTGACCTGTGCTACCCCTGGCCCCGAACTCACGCCTCCCTGGGCCCCCGATCACGACCCTCTACGGTCTCGCCCCGATCTCGCTGCTCCTGCTGTATCTGTATTTAATAATGCGAAGGCATAGTGTCTGTGAGTTACCTCTCGGGGTATTGTTCCCACTAATCACTTTAGATGGTGATGACATCAGTTGGCCTGGGTTCCCAGCCTATCAGTGTGAAATGCCCGTTTGCATATGATTGCACCTTAGCCAGGTTAGCCTGGCTCGAACTCCTGCCAGTCAATCCTATTCCCTAAGCTACCCCCACAAGCTTGCCAAACAGTACAGTTCATTCTTGGGATTTTGGATTTAAGGATTTAAAGTATTGTTCAGAAAAATGGCCAGAAAGCTGGTGCTACAAGGGCCTCCTCTGCATCTGTGAGCTGGACTATTTGTAGAGCCTCCCGCTCCCACCAGCCCTCTCCGTCTGTCGTGCATTTTGTGCTTTCTTCTACAAGGGGCGAAAAAATAGACCTTGTGAGTGAATGGAGGTCAGGTATTCACCCGTCGGATGTGGTGCATTCGGTAGGCTGACTGGCCTGTAATTACTCGGTCTATCCCTTTCTCCCTTTTTAAACAAAGGTACAACGTTAGCAGTCCTCAAGTCCTCTGGCACCACACCTGTAGCCAAAGAGAACTGGAAAATGATGGTCAGAGCCTCTGCTATTTCCTTGTTTGCGTCTCTTAACACCCTGGAATACATTTTATCTGGGCCTGGGGATTTATCCACTTTCAAAGCTTAATACTTCCTCTCTCACTATGTTTATCTTGTCTAACATTTCACACTACTTCTCCCTCATTGCAAAGTCTGCATCGCCCCTCTCCTTTGTGAAAACAATTGCAAAGTATTCATTCAGAATCATACCCACATCTTCTGTCTCCACACACAGATTTCCTTTGTGGTCTCTAATAGGCCCCACTCTTTCTCTAGTTATCCTCTTGCTCTTAATGTATTTATAAAACATTTTTGGGTTTTCCCTGATTTTACTTGTCAACATGTTTTCATGCTCTCTTTGCTTTCCTGTTATCTTTTTTAATTGCACCCCTACACTTCTTATACTCCTCTCAAATCTCTGCAGTATTGAGTTCTCGGAATCTATCATAAGCCTCCTTTTTTTTCTTTATCCTACCCTGTCTGTCCCTTGACATCCAGGGGCTCTAGATTTGTTAGCCCCACCCTTTTTTAAGGGAACATACTTGCTCTGTACCCTCAGGATCTGCTCCTTGACATTGATTTACCATCAAGTAGCCTTTTCCAGTCCACCTTGGTCAAATCCCATCTCAGCTCAGCAAAATTGGTTTTATCCTAATTGAGAACTTTTTTCCTGGTCCACCTTTGTCCTTTTCCATAACTACTCTAAATCTTACTGAATTATAATCACTAGTACCAAAATGTTCTCCCATTGATACCCTTTCCACCGGCCCCTCTTCATTCCCCAAAACCAAGTCCAGAACCGCCCCCTCCCTTGTTGGGCTTGTTACATACTGGCTAAAGAAGTTCTCCTGCATGCATTTTAGAAATTCTATACCCTCTATACCATTCACACTGCTTTTTTTCCCCAGTTAATATTAGGGGAGTTAAAATCCCCCACTATTACAGCTCTGTAGATTTTGCACTTCGCAGCAATTTGCCCACATATTTGTTCTTCTATCTCCCTCTTACTGTTTGGGGGTCTATAGTACACTCCAGTAGTGCGATCGTTTCTTTTTTGTTCTTCAATTGAATCCATATGGCCTTGTTTGATGACCCCTCTAACATATCACCCCTTCTCACAGCTGTAACTGTTTCTTCAATTAATACTGTGACCCGCCCTCCTTTTTTACTCCCCTCTCTTATCCCATCTGAAAACCCTGTAACCAGGAATGTTGAGCTGCCATACCTGTCCTTCTTTCAGCCATGTCTCAGTAATGGCTATAATGTCATACTCCCAATTGTCTATCTGTGCTCTCAGCTCATCTGTCTTATTCCCTGTACTCCTTGAATTGAAGTATATACTATTTAGTGCTGGCAAACTCCCTTGTTGTCTATTTTCCAGTCCTTGTTTCCTCTGTCTTCCAAATTCACTTTCTCCTTTTCTGCTGCCCAATTCCTGCTTTGCTTCTCTGCCCACTGAAACCATTCTCCGGTTTCCATCCCCCTGCCAAGCTAGTTTAAACCCTCCCTAACAAATCTATGTGGAGAGATTGAGTAGATTGAGGCCATACTCTCTGGATCTTAGAAGAATGAGAGGTGACCTCATTGAAACCTACAAGATTCACAGATTGACAGAGTAGATGCTGAGAGGTTGTTAAGCCTGGCTGGAGAGTCGACAACTAGGGGGCATAGACTCAGGATAAGGGTTCGGTCATTTAGAATGAGGAGACATTTTTTCACTGGAGTTTGTGAATCTTTGGTATTCTCTACTCCAGAGGGATGTGGATGCTCAGTTGAATATATTCAAGGCTGTGATCGATTACATTTAAGGGAATGAAGGGAAATGGGGATCAGGCAGGAAAGTGGAGTTGAGGTAGAAGATCAGCCATGATCTTAGTGAGTGGCGGAGCAGGCTCGAGGGGCCGAATGACCGACTCCTGCTCCAATCCTTATGCCCTTATGTTGTCTGTATGTGAATGGAGGAGAAGGGCGATAGTCAAGTTGGGATCAGATGTCAGTTTATCCTGATGAAACTCTTTTTCTAAACTTTTCTTCCAGCATTTCTTCTTCGAAAGGCTATTTCCAGAATGGCTCCGACTGACCCAGTTCAGCTTAAATAACTTCAAGAAATACAAGGAAAGCAGAAAGCCATTCGTGGAGAAATGGCACAGGAAGTTCAAGACAACATAGTTGCAACATGATTGGAGGGGGTGGGGTGGGGGGGTGAAGGGAAGACACGTCCAGTACTTCTCTCATACCATAATTATAGTGTGGTCCGCTCGTCATCTGGTGTTTGTGGTTTAGTTCAGTGACATGTTTAGTATGATCCATGCAACTGAATTTGTTGGGTCAGCTGAAGTGGTTTTCTCATTAGTAGTTTAAGATTTTAATGTTCTGTGCTGTTCACCTAAACTAGGGTTTTGAAGCGCGTTAGAAGGTCCTTGGAATTTGAAAGAGGGTTCAAAAGCGTGAAGCCAGACAGATTGTTTTAGATGAAAATTGAAACAGGGCCTGAAAAGTGTGTTCTAACATTTTGATATAATAGTTAAGAAATTGGGTTTGAGGCTAATTAGGGTGCTAATGGCGGTGGGTGATAAGTTTTGTGTTGGGAAATGGTTTGTGTCTGCAGCCACAAAATTCAGCACCTGGGCCCTGAGTGTGGGGCAGAGCGCTAAGGGAGGCGTTCCACACCTCTCTTAGGGCACTAGGCCAGCTGAGCAACTGAACACCCCGAGCTAAACACCTCAGAGCGCCCTAAGAGGGGCCTCCCTGGAAAAGCAAATCCCACAAAAAACATTCCCAATACATTGCTCCCCCCACATAAACATAAATCACAAAAATAAAAACAGTCACACTTACTTGATGTAGTCATTTCTTCCCCCACTGCTGCCAGAACAGCTCGGACTGCCCGCTCCCACAATGTACACTGGGGGCGCTACGGGGTCAGCGGCAAACAAAAATCCTTGCGATGTCGAAACCGGGGTCGTTGCACACTGGCTCGAGGCAGTACTGGTCAGCATCGTCAGCACCGGAACACCGAATGTGCCGAGCGGCGCGAATGCTGGCGCTCGCAGCTCTGAACCCCTTTAGCGCCCCTGTTCCGACCCTTTCCAGGGGCGCGAAACGACTGAATTTCTACACCTACAAGTTTCTGAACACCAGGGAAGTGCAGAAAAAAGTTCAGTATGTGCAAAGTTAGCTTAAGGTTGAAGGTTGAGTCCCTAGCAAGGACGGCAGAGACTCTGTTCGCAGACTTAGCCTCGAGGACCGTAGAATGGCCAATGGTGCAACCAGCCTGCTATCCATGAGCCAACGTCATCTAAAGGACAGCCGCAACATTGGAGAAACCAAGAATGATGCGCTGAATTTAGATTTAACCTGGCAAAACCATACCACCGTCTTGAAAATCAGTGAGCAGTTGAGGCGAATAGCAAACCGATGCATTTAAGGGGAAAACATAGAAACACAGAAAATAAGTGCAAGAGTTCGGCCCTTTGAGCCTGCACCGCCATTCAATAAGATCATGGCTGATCATTCCTTTAGTACCCCTTTCCTGCTTTCTCTCTATACCCCTTGATCCCCTTAACCGTAAGGGCCATATCTAACTCCTCTTGAATATATCCAATGAACTGGCATCAACAACTCTGTGCGGTAGGGAATTCCACAGGTTAACAACTCTCTGAGTGAAGAAGTTTCTCCTCATCTCAGTCCTAAATGGCCTGCCCCTTATCCTAAGACTATGTCCCCTGGTTCTGGACTTCTCCAACATCGAGAACATTCTTCCCGCATCTAACCTGTCCAGTCCCATCAGAATCTTATATGTTTCTATGAGATCCCCTCTCATCCTTCTAAACGCCAGTGAATAAAAGCCCAGTTGATCCAGTCTCTCCTCATATGTCAGTCCTGCCATCACTGGAATCAGTCTGGTGAACCTTCGCTGCACTCCCTCAATAGCAAGAATGTCCTTCCTCAGACTAGGAGAGACCAAAACTGGTCACAATATTCCAGGTGAGGCCTCACCAAGGCCCTGTACAACTGCAGTAAGACCTTCCTGCCCTGTCAGATCCCCTAGCTATGAAGGCCAACATACCATTTGCCTTCTTTACCGCCTGCTGTACCTGCGTGCCCACTGTCAGTGACTGATGAACCATGACACCCAGGTCTCGTTGCACCTCCCCTTTTTCTAGTCTGCCGCCATTCAGATAATATTCTGCCTTCGTGTTTTTGCCCTCAAAATGGATAACCTCACATTTATCCACATTATACTGCATCTGCATGCATTTGCCCACTCACCTAAAACCGTATTCCTCAAGGTTCCTGAATAGGAGCACTACCAACCAAACATGTACTCTATGGCTTTGGAAACCCTGCAGCCTCTTAGCGTTCTCCTCACAGCTCACACCGCCACCCAGTTTAGTGTCATCCGCAAACTTGGAGATATTACACTCTCTTTCTTCATCCAAATCGTTAATGTATTTTGTAAAGAGCTGGGGTCCCAGCACTGAGCCCTGCGGCACCCCACTAGTAACTGCCTGCCATTCTGAAAAGGACCCGTTTATCTCGACTCTCTGCTAACTGTCTGCCAACCAGTTCTCTATCCACATCAGTCCATTACCCCCAATACCATGCGCTTTGATTTTGTACACCAATCTCTTGTGCGGAACCTTGTCAAAAGCCTTTTGAAAGTCCAAATACACCACATCCACTGGTTCTCCCTTGTCCACTCTATTAGTTACATCCTCAAAAAATTCCAGAAGATTCGTCAAGCATGATTTCCCTTTCATAAATCCATGCTGACTCGGTCCGATCCTGTCACTGCTTTCCAAATGGGCTGCTATTTCATCCTTAATGATTGATTCCAACATTTTCCCCACTACTGATGTCAGGCTAACCGGTCTATAATTACCCGCTTTCTCACTCCTTCCTTTTTAAAAAAAATGGTGTTACATTAGCTCCCCTCCAGTCCATAGGAACTGACCCAGAATCGATAGATTGTTGGAAAATGATCACCAATGCATCCACTATTTCTAGGGCCACTTCCTTAAGTACTCTGGGATGCAGACTATCAGGACCCGGGGATTTATCGGCCTTCAATCTCATCAATTTCCCTAACACAATTTCCCGCCTAATAAGGATATCTTTCAGTTCTCACTAGACCCACTGTCCCCGAGTACATTCGGAAGGTTATTTGTATCTTCCTTTGTGAAGACAGAACCGAAGTATTAGTTCAATTGGTCTGCCATTTCTTAATTCCCCATTATAAATTCACCTGAATCTGACTGCAAGGGACCTACGTTTGTCTTTACTAATCTTTTTCTCTTCACATATTTATAGAAGCTTTTGCAGTCAGTTTTTATGTTCCCTGTAAGCTTACTCTCATACTCTATTTTCCCCCTCTTAATTAAACCCTTAGTCCTCCCCGGTTGAATTCTAAATTTCCCAGTCCTCAGGTTTGTTGCTTTTTCTGGCCAATTTATATGCCTCTTACTTGGTTTTAACACTATCCTTAATTTCCCTTGTTAGCCATGGTTGAGCCACCTTCCCAGTTTTATTTTTACTCCAGACAGGGATGTACAATTGCTGAAGTTCATCCATGTGATCTTTAAATGTTTGCCATTGCCTATCCACCATCAACCCTTTAAGTATCCTTTGCCAGTCTATTCTAGCCAATTCACATCTCATACAGTCGAAGTTACCTTTCCTTAAGTTTAGGACCTAAGTTTCCGAATTAACTTTGTCACTCTCCATCTTAATAAGGAATTCTACCATATTATGGTCACTTTTCCCCAAAGGGCCTTGCACAACAAGATTGCTAATTAGTCCCTTCTCATTACACATCACCCAGTCTAGGATGGCCAGCTCCCTGGTTGGTTCCTCGACATATTGGTCTAGAAAGCCATCCCTAATACACTCCAGGAAATCCTCCTCCACCGCATTGCTACCAGTTTGGTTAGCCCAATCTATATGTAGATTAAAGTCGTCCATGATTACTGCTGTACCTTTATTGCACACATCCCTTATTTCTTGTTTGATGCTGTCCCTAACCTCACTACTACTGTTTGGTGGTCTGTACACAACTCCCACTAGCGTTTTCTGCCCTTTGGTATTCCGCAGCTCCACCCATACCAATTCTACATCATCCAGGCGAATATCCTTCCTTACAATTGCATTGATTTCCTCTTTAACCAGCAACGCCACCCTGCCTCCTTTTCCTTTCTGTCTATCCTTCCTAAATGCTGAATACCCTTGGATGTTGAGTTCCCAGCCTTGGTCACCCTGGAGCCATGTCTCTGTGATGCCAATCACATCGTATCCGTTAACTGCTATCTGTGCAGTTAATTCATCCACCTTATTCCGAATACTCCTCGCATTGAGGCACAGAGCCTTCAGGCTTGTCTTTTTAACATACTTTGCCCCTTTTGAATTTTGCTGTAATGTGGCCCTTTTTGCTTTTTGCCTTGGGTTTCTCTGCCCTCCATTTTTACTATTATCCTTTCTATCTTTTGCTTCTGCCTCCATTCTATTTCCTTCTGTCTCCCTGCATAAGTTCCCATCCCCCTGCCATATTAGTTTAACTCCTCCCTAACAGTACTAGCAAACACCCCCCCCCTAGGACATTGGTTCTGATCCTGCCCCGGTGCAGGCCGTCCGGTTTGTACTGGTCCCACCTGCCCCAGAACCGGTTCCAATGTCCCAGGAATTTGAATCCCTCCCTTCTGCACCATTTCTCAATCTATAGCTCTCCCACTCTTTTTCCTGCCCTCAGAGCCAGCCACGGTGCCATGAACTTGGCTGCTGCCCTCCCCTGATGAGTCATCCCCCTCAAAAGTACCCAAAGCGGTGTATCTGTTTTGCAGGGGGATGACCGTAGGGGACCCCTGCACTACCTTCCCTGCACTGCTCTTCCTGTTGGTCTTCCATTCCCTATTTGGCTGTGGACCCTTAACCTGTGCTAAGACCAACTCACTTAACGTGCTATTCACGTCATTCTCAGGGAAGCTGGATAAATACCGGAGGGAGAAAGGAATACAAGGATATGCTGGCAGGGTGAGATGAAGTAAAGTTGGAGGAGGCTCATGTAGAGTATAGACACCGGCTTTGTTGGACCAATGGCCTGATTCTGTGCTGTACATTCTATGTAATCTTATGCGAAAAATGGTAATTTGTCATGCTATAACCAAATAAATGCTGCATTATGGTGATGTGTACAATTACATTTACTGCTGTGCTTAAGGTGATTTAGATTCTATTCATTAATCTTGAACCAGACACTTTGATAGTGATTGCCAAAACCGACTTAATTTCCGATCAAGAGTCAGGCAAACCTGGGGCTGTGCTTGCCCAATTCGCAGACCTCGGGAAGGCCGGTGTGATATATTCACAGAGCACAAGCACACACAGCTTTCTAACATGGCCGGCAGCTCTCAGAAGTCTCCGGAATCTGCTGCTTCTGTTTAATTATTAACTCTAGTTGCAGTACATAATAAGTCCACATCCACAGTGTGGAGCTACAAACATTACAAGTTCACAGACATTACTCTTCTCCCTCCTTAATGAAGAAGTTATTATAACAACATCATACATAACTTGCATGTTTATACATAATACAGGATATAGACTTACTTTTATCCATATTTACAAATTTAACTTTACCACTTGTTTTCTGTTTCGAAGAGGATACCTTCACTCTCGAACAGAACCTTCCAAACATGGTGTCGAATCTAAACTCATTCGAGGCTCATCCTGAGGAACGTTTTCCTCCACGGAATTCCTTGATTTTCATTTGAACTCCCTTTAACTTCAGGTTCTTTGTTTCCTGACTCGGACTCAGACTTTCATTCTGATTCTCTTCTGGATTTGTTTCCAGTACATTGGATTTAGGATTTGCTACTGGTGTATCAAAACTATCTGATGAATCAGAAATAATTGAATCATTCCCACCTTCAATTCCTTCTATGTCTGTAGGTAAAATATGATCAATATGAACAAACCTAACCTCTCCATTATCAAACATCTTTACCAAATATGAGACCACATATCTTCACCACTCTTCCTGGTAACCACTTTAACCATTTATGATGATGGTTCTTCACTCTCACCTTCTGGTTTAATTTCACACTTCTCTCCTTTACTCTACCTCTATCATGATTCTCTTTCTGTCTTAATTGTGTCTCTTCTACAGACTGTGCCAAATTTGGCTTTAACAACGAGAATCTAGTTCGTGGCTGTCGTTTGAGAAACAACACTGCTGGTGGTCTACCAGTAGTTTTTTTAAGGAATATTTCGATATGTAATCAAAAAATTTGCCAATTTGTAATCCAATGTTTCCTTGGATTTGGATCTAACATTTGTTTTATGAGGGCACGTTTTACAATTTGTACAGTGCGCTCTGCTGCACCATTCGAAGCAAGATGGTATGGTGGAACCTTGGTATGTTTCACACCATTTTTGCTTGTGAATTGTGCAAATTCGTCGGAATGGAATTGTGGTCCATTATCCGAAACAATTTCTTTTGGGAGGTCAAATGAAGAAAATAAACTTCGCAAAATGTCCAATGTTTTACTTGTTATTTTCCACATTAGAAACACCTCAACCCACTTCGAATGGCTATCAATCACAGTGAACAATTGTTGTCCTTCTAACTCAGCAAAATCAATATGTAGCCTTTGCCACACCCTGGGAGGCCATTTCCATGGCTGTAATGGTACTGATGGTGATTGCTTGCTTACCGATTGACATGTCGTACACTGATTCACGATGTACTCTATCTTTATCAAGACCTGGCCACAATAAACAACTGCGTGCAAAACTCTTGGTCAAGCACATGCTCAGGTGCTGGTCAGAAGAACATAAGAGCATAGAATTAGGAGCAGGAGTAGGCCATCTAGCCCCTCGAGCCTGCTCCGCCATTCAACAAGATCATGGCTGATCTGGCCATGGACTCAGCTGCACTTACCCCCCCCCCCCCCGCTCCCCGTAACCCTTAATTCCCTTATTGGTGAAAAATCTATCTATCTGTGATTTGAATACATTCAATGAGCTAGCCTCAACTGCTTTCTTGGGCAGAGAATTCCACAGATTCACAACCCTCTGGGAGAAGAAATTCCTTCTCAACTCGGTTTTAAATTGGCTCCCCTGTATTTTGAGGCTGTGCCCCCTAGTTCTAGTCTCCCCGGCCAGTGGAAACAACCTCTCTGCCTCTATCTTGTCTATCCCTTTCATTATTTTAAATGTTTCTATAAGATCACCCCTCATCCTTCTGAACTCCAATGAGTAAAGACACAGTCTACTCAATCTATCATCAAAAGGTAACCCCCTTATCTCCGGAATCAGCCTAGTGAATCGTCTCTGTACCCCCTCCAAAGCAAGTATATCCTTCCTTCAGTAAGGTGACCAAAACTGCACGCAGTACTCCAGGTGCGGCCTCACCAATACCCTGTACAGTTGCAGCAGGACCTCCCTGCTTTTGTACTCCATCCCTCTCGCAATGAAGGCCAACATTCCATTCGCCTTCCTGATTACCCGCTGCAGCCGCAAACTAACTTTTTGGGATTCATGCACAAGGACCCCCAGGTCCCTCTGCACCTCAGCATGTTGTAATTTCTCCCCATTCAAATAATATTCCCTTTTTCTGTTTTTTTTTCCAAGGTGGATGACCTCACATTTTCCGACATTGTATTCCATCTGCTAAACCTTAGCCCATTTGCTTAACCTATCTAAATCTCTTTGCAGCCTCTCTGTGTCCTCTACACAACCCGCTTTCCCACTAATCTTTGTGTCTTCTGCAAATTTTGTTACACTACACTCTGTCCCCTCTTACAGGTCATCTATGTATATTGTAAACAGTTGTCCCGGCACCGATCCCTGTGGCACACCACTAACCACCGATTTCCAACCCGAAAAGGACCCATTTATCCCGAATCTCTGCTTTCTGTTCGCCATCCAATTTTCTATCCATGCTAATACATTTCCTCTGACTCCGCGTACCTTTATCTTCTGCAGTAACCTTTTGTGTGGCACCTTATCGAATGCCTTTTGGAAATCTAAATACACCACATCCATCGGTACACCTCTATCCACCATGCTCGTTATATCCTCAAAGAATTCCAGTAAATTAGTTAAACATCATTTCCCCTTCATGAATCCACGTTGTGTCTGCTTGATTGCACTATTCCTATCTAGATGTCCCGCTATTTCTTCCTTAATGATAGCTTCAAGCATTTTAAACTAACCGGCCTATAGTTACCTGCCTTTTGTCTGCCCCCTTTTTTAAACAGATGCGTTACATTAGCTGCTTTCCAATCCGCTGGTACCTCCCCAGAGTCCAGAGAATTTTGGTAGATTATAACGAATGCATCTGCTATAACTTCCGCCATCTCTTTTAATACCCTGGGATGCATTTCATCAGGACCAGGGGACTTGTCTACCTTGAGTCCCATTAGCCTGTCTAGCACTACCCCCCTAGTGATAGTGATTGTCTCAAGGTCCTCCCTTCCCACATTCCTGTGACCAGAAATTTTTGGCATGGTTTTTGTGTCTTCCACTGTGAAGACCGAAGCAAAATAATTGTTTAAGGTCTCAGCCATTTCCACATTTCCCATTATTAAATCCCCCTCCTCATCTTCTAAGGGACCAACATTTACTTTAGTCACTGTTTTGCATTTTATATATCGGTAAAAGCTTTTACTATCTGTTTTTATGTTTTGCGCAAGTTTACTTTCGTAATCTATCTTTCCTTTCTTTATTGCTTTCTTAGTCATTCTTTGCTGTAAGCTTTCCACGTTTCTCTGGAATATCGCCGCCGTCGATCGGATTCCAAACGGCATCTGTTATAAACAAAAACACCTTTCTACGTGTTGATGCAGGTGAGGGCCTTCAATGATTCCTCCAGTTCCTGTGTCATGTCGGCTGAAGTCAAATCCAGCTTTGTGAATTTCTTTCCTCCCGCCAGCGTTGCAAAGAGGGCGTCGACCTTTGGTAGTGGGTATTCATCCTTTCGGGAGAAACGATTGATAGTTACTTTGTAATCGCTACAGATTCTGATGGTGCCGTCTCCCTTGAGGACTGGGGCTATAGGACTAGCCCACTCGTTGAACTCGATCGGGGAAATGATGCCCTCTCTTTGCAGCCAGTCTAGCTCGATCTCTACCCTTTCTCTCATCATGTACAGTACTGCTCTCGCCTTGTGATAGATGGGTCGTGCCCCCGGAATTAGGTGGATCTGCACTTTTGCTCCTTGGAATTTCCCGATGCCTAGTTCGAACAGCGAAGGAAATTTGTTTAAGACCTAGTCATCAGCGGGCGATAGCGCTCGAACGTCGTCCCATTTCCAGCATTTCTTTCCCAGCCAGCTCCTGCTGAGCAGCTTGGGACCATCGCCCGGTACCACCCAGAGTGGTAGCTTGTGCACCGTTCCATCGTAGGAGACCTTTACGGTAGCACTGTCGATTACAGGAATCAGTTCTTTCGTGTAAGTTCTTAGTTTTGTGCGAACTGGAGTTAAGACTGGCCTTGAGGCCTTGTTGCACCACAGCCTTTCGAAAGTTTTTTTGCCCATGGACTGACTCGCGCCCGTGTCCAGCTCCATTGATACTGACCGGGAGTCCATTTAGTTCAACATTCAACATTATCGGGGGACAATTCGTGGTGAATGTGTGCACCCCATGTACCTCTGCCTTCTCTATCTGAGGCTCTGGTTCGTAGTGATCGTCCGTGGATCTGTCCTCTTCTGCAACATGGTGGTTTGCAGGTTGAACAGGCTTTGCAGCTCGCCTGCACACTCTTTTGGAGGTGTTCCATTGTTCCACAGCCCTTGCAAACGTACTCTTTGAATCGGCATGAATGGAAACGATGATCACCCCCGCAGCGCCAACAAGGTGTTAATGGCCTTGCATTCATCACCCTTGATGGTGGACTCAGAGATATCTACGGACGTGTAGCTGCAGGTATGTGTGACCTGTCCTGTACGTTACGATTCGAAAACAACCTCACTTTGTTCACAGTACTTGTAGCAGCACTTGTGTGCTGAGAGGTTTGCTTCATATTGTCACTGGTGGCAATGATCGCCTGGGCTACCGCTATGGCCTTACTCAAGGTTGGGGTCTCTACAGTCAAAAGTTTGCGAAGTATGGTTTAGTGGCCAATGCCAAGAACGAAAAAGTCTCTGAGCATGTGCTCTAAATGTCCTTCAAATTCACAATGTCCTGCAAGGCATCTTAGCTCGGCGACATAACTCACCACTTCCTGGCCCTCAGACCTTTTGTAGGTGTAGAACTGGTACCTCGCCATCAGAACACTTCCGTTCGGGTTCAAATGCTCTCGGACCAGTGTGCACAAATCATCGTACGATTTCTCTGTGGGTTTCGCTGGAGTGAGCAGATTCTTCATGAGGCCGTACGTTGGTGCCCCACAGACGGTGAGGAGGATCGCCCTTCGTTTGGCAGCGCTCTCTTCCCCATCTAGCTCATTGGCCACGAAGTATTGGTCGAGTCGCTCCACAAGTTTCCCAATCATCTCCCTCCGAGAATTTCTCCAGGATGACCACTGTTCTCTGCATTTTTGGGTTCGCTACCTGTATCCCATCGCCAGTTGTTGTGTACGGAGAAAGAGTCAGACTGAACACTGTGAGCTCAAAGTAAAGTGTGACTTTAGTCTTTTATTGCAGGTTAATTAAGTTAATTCGGAAACTAGGGTCCTGAACTTAAGGAAAGGTAAATTCGAAGGTATGAGGTGTGAATTGGCTAGAATAGACTGGCAGAGGATACTTAAAGGGTTGACGGTGGATAAGGAATGGCAAACATTTAAAGATCACATGGATGAACTTCAGCAATTGTACATCCCTGTCTGGAGTAAAAATAAAACTGGGAAGGTGGCTCAACCATGGCTAACAAGGGAAATTAAGGATAGTGTTAAAACCAAGGAAGAGGCATATAAATTGGCTAGAAAAAGCAACAAACCTGAGGACTGGGAAATTTAGAATTCAACAGAGGAGGACTAAGGGTTTAATTAAGAAGGGGAAAAGGGAGTATGAGAGGAAACTTGCCGGGAACATAAAAACTGACTGCAAAAGCTTCTATAAACATATGAAGAGAAAAAGATTAGTAAAGACAAATGTAGGTCCCTTGCAGTCAGATTGAGGTGAATTTATAATGGGGGACAAAGAAATGGCAGACCAATTGAACCAATACTTCGGTTCTGTCTTCACAAAGAAAGATACAAATAACCTTCCGAATGTACTCGGGGACAATGGATCTAGTGAGAATGAGAAACTGAAAGATATCCTTATTAGGCGGGAAATTGTGTTAGGGAAATTGATGGGATTAAAGGCCGATAAATCCCCGGGTCCTGATAGTCTGCATCCCAGAGTACTTAAAAGACTAAGGTCACACTTTACTTTGAGCTCACAGTGTTCAGTCTTACTCTTTCTCCGTACACAACAACTGGCGACGAGATACAGATAGCGAACCCAAAAATGCAGAGAACAGTGGTCATCCTGGAGAAATTCTCGGAGGGAGATGATTGGGAAACTTGTGGAGCGACTCGACCAATACTGCGTGGCCAACGAGCTAGATGGGGAAGAGAGCGCTACCAAACGAAGGGCGATCCTCCTCACCGTCTGTGGGGCACCAACGTATGGCCTCATAAAGAATCTGTTCACTCCAGCGAAACCCACGGAGAAATCATACGATGATTTGTGCACACTGGTCCGAGAGCATTTGAACCCGAAATAAAGCGTTCTGATGGCGAGGTACCGGTTCTACACCTACAAAAGGTCTGATGCATTGGTGATCATTTTCCAACAATCTATCGACTCTGGATCAGTTCCTATGGACTGGAGGGTAGCTAATGTAACGCCACTTTTTTAAAAAGGAGGGAGAGAAAAAGCGGGTAATTATAGACCGGTTAGCCTGACATCAGTAGTGGGGAAAATGTTGGAATCAATCATTAAGGATGAAATAGCAGCCCATTTGGAAAGCAGTGACAGGATCGGACCGAGTCAGCATGGATTTATGAAAGGGAAATCATGCTTGACGAATCTACTGGAATTTTTTGAGGATGTAACTAATAGAGTGGACAAGGGAGAACCAGTGGATGTGGTGTATTTGGACTTTCAAAGGGCTTTTGACAAGGTCCCGCACAAGAGATTGGTGTACAAAATCAAAGCGCATAGTATTGGGGGTAATGTACTGACATGGATAGAGAACTGGTTGGCAGACAGGAAGCAGAGTGTTGGGATAAACGAGTCCTTTTCAGAATGGCAGGCAGTTACTAGTGGGGTGCCGCAGGGCTCAGTGCTGGGACCCCAGCTCTTTACAATATACATTAACGATTTGGATGAAGGAATTGAGTGTAATGTCTCCAAGTTTGCGGATGACACTAAGCTAGGTGGCAGTGTGAGCTGTGAGGAGGATGCTAAGAGGCTGCAGGGTGACTTGGACAGGTTAGTTGAGTGGGCAAATACATGGCAGATGCAGTATAATGTGGATAAATGTGAGGTTATCCACTTTGGTGGTAAAAACAGAGAGACAGACTATTATCTGAATGGTGACAGATTAGGAAAAGGGGAGGTGTAACGAGACCTGGGTGTCATGGTACATCAGTCATTGAAGGTTGGCATGCAGGTACAGCAGGCGGTTACGAAAGCAAATGGCATGTTGGCCTTCATAGTGAGGGGATTTGAGTAGAGGGGCAGGGAGGTGTTACTACAGTTGTACAGGGCCTTGGTGAGACCACACCTGGAGTATTGTGTACAGTTTTGGTCTCCTAACTTGAAGGACATTCTTGCTATTGAGGGATTGCAGCGAAGGTTCACCAGACTGATTCCCGGGAAGACGGGACTGACCTATCAAGAAAGACTGGATCAACTGGGCTTGTATCCACTGAAGTTCAGAAGAATCAGAGGGGATCTCATCGAAACGTTTAAAATTCTGACGGGTTTAGACAGGTTAGATGCAGGAAGAATTTTCCCAATGTTGGGGAAGTCCAGAACCAGGGGTCACAGTCTAAGGATAAGGGGTAAGCCATTTAGGACAGAGATGAGGAGAAACTTCTTCACCCAGAGAGTAGTGAATCTGTGGAATTCTCTAGCACAGAAAGTTGTTGAGGCCAATTCACTAAATATATTCAAAAAGGAGTTAGATGTAGTTCTTACTACTAGGGGGATCAAGGGGTATGGAGAGAAAGCAGGAAAGGGGTACTGAAGGAATGATCAGCCATGAACTCATTGAATGGCAGTGCAGGCTCGAAGGGCTAAATGGCCTACTCCTGCACCTATTTTCTATGTTTCTATGTCTCCAGACTGCCTCTCCGACCTGTGAAGCCTCCTTAAATACCTGTGCTCCCAAGGGATTATGGGATCCCTTGAGACTCCAGGGGATGAGCCCATTGGTGGCGGTACAGAGTAAATACGAGTTTACATATATAACAATTGCGACCAGAGAAACATGCGCCACGATAGAGACAAAGGACGAAAGTGGAAACATTGGTCCCATTTAAAGGTGTACACTGATTAGCTGCGCCGGCACACTCCTGATTGCCAGCCCGGGAGCCAGAACAGAGGGAAATGCCAATACACCTGATAACGCTGCAATGACCACGAACCAAAATAAGACCCAGTGTACGCAAGAAGGACTATGTATGACCTGTGAAGGAAATGGAAGCGAAACATTTGGACACACGGATGAAAGGGGTAATTGTACTAATAGTACACATGATGGACTTATAGACTTTTACATAAGGTCGGAGCCCGGAATGGCCACCTCAATCCCAATTACAACCCAATTACCACACCTGAACCAGTTGCCTGTAATGATGCACAGAGTAAATTGGAAGGACAGGGATTAATACTTGAAAAAAGTACGGAAAAGGTGATACTTGTGCCAGGGTATGTTGCAGTTAGGGTAATCTTGAATGTAGGCCAGATAGAATTACCTAAATGGTGTAATACAGTAAGAAATAAATTATACTCCCATCTTTTAAAGCAACAATGGTATCGCATGCAATTTAAGAAAACAAACGAAAAACGACAGAAGCGAGGTGTGATAAAGATGGCAGGAGCGATGTACGCAGCAGGAGTAGCGACAGTTAATACAATAGATATAAGCGAGATCGAGGAGCAGTTGCTAATGTTAAAAAGATCAATGAGAACGATAATAGAACAGGGATATAAGGATAGTGAGGTAATAAGCAAGACAGGAAAGGGAGGGTCACAGATAATAGCGGACGCAGCAACCTTAATAGAGCCAATACAGGACATGATAAATCAGATTAATGCTAGAGTAGGAAATATAACAGAAGCCCAAAATGTGGGAACTGCTTGTGCTACGTTAACCTATCAGCCAGTCCAGGCAGAGGGCGGTCGAGGGGGTTATTAAGCCCGACTGCCTGCCTCACTTCCGTGGTTACATCCGAGCCAGGGTATCCCTGGAGATGGAGCACGCGGTGTCCACCGGTACGCTCGCGGCCTTCCGCGGGAGGTGGGCGCCGGAGGGACTGGAGTGTATCATCACCTCTGGCAACCACATTTTAATTTGATCATTTAAGTTTAAAGTTTAATTTGTTTAATTTGCTGGATTTAGTGCCCCCCCCTTTTAGCCAGGGGGCACTTGTATAATTTATCTTTTTAGTGCCCTAAATCCCCCCCCCAAAAAAAAGGGACACTGGAAAAAAAATGTATTTTGGAGTTTGACTCCCCTTCCAGGAGGCATTTGGTTAAAGTGCACAACCAAAATAGTTGTGCTACGTTAACCATATGGTTGCTGTCTAATATACAGGTAAATCTCCTACAAATACAGATGCACCAAGTACCTGATTGGATAATGAACGATATGTTAAACAATTGGACCCACAAGCAGGCTGAGCCATGCGATTTAAGGGATATCACCATAGTTAATGGGGTTAGTGACAGGTATAAGAAGGATGAAGGGTACTATGTAGGAATACTTACGCATATCCCCAAGCAACTAGCAGCATTCTACTCTCTGTATAAGGTACACAACATTGGAAAAGTACATCAAGGGACGTGGATATCACTCACAAGTCCGCCCAAACATGCTATAAAGATAAAGAGCACTAAAGGTATAGATTTAAGTATGTGTAAACCAGGGAATAATCAATGAGCATGTCCACAGAGTGTGATCAGCACAATGTTGAGCGAATGTGGATTCCAGACATATAACACGTGTGCAATATCGATTAAACCATGCCAGAATGAGAAATGTATACAATATACTAATGTGGGAAAACTGATGTATGTTGTTACTGATGCTGTAAATTAAAAGGGAGGAGTGATGTGCTCCATACTGGATAATAATATGGTGTTTACACATTTGACAATAGACATTGTTATATGTGACACGAATTTAAGGAAGCCCCAAGAAGTGTAATTTACGGCATCAATAACAACAAGACTTTGGGAAACTTGAACTCAGATGAAGAACTGCATCATTTGTGTGTACTCAGTTCTCACCATTACCACCCTTGACAGCTGATTGGGAAAAGATCGTGGAAAAGGCCAAAGATATTGTACATGAGTGGACCCAACTAAAAAAAGGAAATCAGGATGCATGCAGAGGAGGCAGACAAAGCACTTGTTGACTCTGGACTTTGGGCTAATATGTGGAATTGGGGTTTGAATGGTAATATACACCTCTGGAAAAGAATAATATCACATGTATTGGTTGTTGTGCAAGGCTTGCTTGTGCTCGGATTGCTAATATGCTTATGTGTTGTATGAAGCACGTATAAGGAATGGAAACCAAGGGTACAAAGGAAGAATGACAACATTTCTGAAAAGTTACTGAATGCTACTAAGTTATAGATATATGGCCTGTTTGGGACACGCTATGTCCAAGGACCATAAGGGGGGACTGAAGGGGTTGCAGTGAGGAGAGGGCGAATTAAAATAGCAGGCTAAGGCATAAAAGCAAGGAAAATAGCATAACAAGAACAGGTTAGGACTTAGCTTGCACAGGTATAGAAATAGCCTTTAGGAATAACAAGTCAGTATGAGTAAAAACTGGAAGTTGGAGAAACTGAAGCTCAGCCCAACCACATGGAGGAACAATCAGACATTAGATAATACGTGGCAACAGAAGGGAGCTAAAAATTAACATCGGGTACAAAGTTGAGAGGAATTTAAAGTTGTTTTTCTGATCACCAAGAGAATGATGAAATATAGAATGTTCTAAAAAGTAGGCGGGGCCATTAGGTAATGCGGAACATCAAGTATATAAGACCTGGCTATTATATGTAAAGGTAGAGCTTCACTTGGGACTGCCCTAATGACCTCTCTCGCATATGTGGTACAAGCTTGAATAAACTCGCTTTGTTGCATTGTACTACTGCCTGAAGCTCATTATTGAGACAACCCCCAACACCATTTAATATGATCATGGCTGATCTGATCATGGACTCGGCTCCACTTCCCTGCCCGCTCCCCATAACCCTTTATTCTGTCTATCTCCACCTTAAATTTATTCAATGACCCAGCCTCCACAGCTCTCTGTTGCAGATAATTCCGTAGATTTACAACCCTCTGAGAGAAGAAATTCCTCCTCATCTCAGCTTTAAATGGGCAGCCCCTTATTCTGAGATTACGTGCCCTAGTTTTAGTTTCACCTATGAGTGGAAATATCCTCTCTGCATCCACCTTGTCGAGCCCCCTCATTATCTTATATCTTTCGATAAGATCACCTTTCATTCTTGTGAACTCCAATGAATATAGGCCCAAGCTACTCAACCTATCTTCATAAGTCAACCCCCTCATCTCCGGAAACAACCTCGTGAACCTTCTCTGAACTGTCGCCAATGCAAGTATATCCCTCTTTAAATATGGAGACCAAAACTGTACTCTAGGTGTGGCCTGATGTATCTTACCTCGTCGACGGGGCCCGCCCGCCCGGCATCTCACTGGGGGCGGGCCACGCTCGAAGACCTCGGCATCGTCGTCTTCTCTCCCCCCCCCCGCCCGTTCTTCTCCCCCCCTCCATTCCTCTTCTCCCCCCCCTCCATTCCTCTTCTCCCCCCCTCCATTCCTCTTCTCCCCCCCCTCCATTCCTCTTCTCCCCCCCCTCCATTCCTCTTCTCCCCCCCCCGTTCTTCTCCCCTCCCTCCATTCCTCTTCTCCCCCCCTCCATTCCTCTTCTCCCCCCTCCATTCCTCTTCTCCCCTCCCTCCATTCCTCTTCTCCCCCCCCTCCATTCCTCTTCTCCCCCCCCCCCGTTCTTCTCCCCTCCCTCCATTCCTCTTCTCCCCCCACCTCCATTCCTCTTCTCCCCTCCCTCCATTCCTCTTCTCCCCCCACCTCCATTCCTCTTCTCCCCTCCCCGTTCCTCTTCTCCCCCCTCTCACTCTCTCCCCACCCCTCTCTCTCTCCCCCCTCTCTCTCTCTCCCCCCTCTCTCTCGCTCCCCACCCCTCTCTCTCTCTCCCCCCTCTCTCTCGCTCCCCCCCCTCTCTTCCCCCCGCCTCTCTCTCTTCTCCCTGGTGCTGCAGCAGGTGAGCAGAAATAATTTATTATTTATTGAATTATTTTTTTTATTATTTTAAAAAGAAATTTTTGATTGATTTATTGGTTTATTTATCATTTATTATTGATGATGGATGTTTATTTGTAAAAGTTGTGTTTAATGTTTGTAAATTTCCCCCAGCCACATCTCTCGTTCCCTACGCCTGATTTGTAACCTACACCTGATTTCTAAGTGAAGGCTATACTTACTCCATTCTAAGTTAGTTTTGAGTAAGTTTTTATTGCCTAAACTTGCAAAACAGGCGTAAGTGGCTGGACACGGCCCCTTTTGGAAAAAAAAAATCTGTTCTAAAATGGAACTGTTCTCACTCACTAGAACTGGAGCAAACTAAATGCCGAGAATTGCAATTTCTAAGATACTCCAATCTAAACTAGTTGCTCTAAAAAAAATAGGAGCAACTCAGGCCAAAACTTGACCCCATTATTTCTAAGATAGATCAATGTAATTGGGCTACACCCATTGTTGTTGTACCCAAGTCTGATGGTAAGTAAGATTGTGTGGTGATTATAAAGTAACTATAAACCAGGTTCTAGAGAGTAATGTCCCCAATACATTGCCAAATATAGAAGATTTGTTCACAACACTGACAGGTGGTCAGATCTTCTCAAAACTGGATCTTACGAATGCCTACTTACAGCTTGAACTAGATGAGGAGTCCAAGTCATGTTTGACTATAAATACTCATCTAGGTCTATATCAATTTAATAGGCTACCGTTTGGAGTGTCTTCCGCCCCTGCCATATTCCAAGGGGTGATGAACCAGATTTTGCAAGGTATTGAAGGGGTAGTATGTTATTTGGATGACATACTAATTTCAGCACCAAATAGGCAAATTCATAATAACATATTGAATGAAGTCCTCAAATGGCTAGAGAAGCACAGAGTACGAGTGTCTGCTCGTAAGTGTGAGTTATTTCAAACCTCAGTGGACTCCTTAGGGTACAGAGTAGACAAAGATGGCTTACATCCAACCAAGGGAAAACTGGATGCAATCAGAAATGCATCCTATCCCAGGAATGTCACTGAACTTCGTTCATTCTTGGGTCTTTTGAACTATTATGGGAAGTTCCAACATTACCTGCAGCCCGAATGCAAAGATGTGCTTTGATTTTGTCATCATATACATATGATATTGAATACAGACGATCAGCTGATCACAGTAATGCTGATGCAATGACTAGATTGCCTTCCCCATCACAAGTTACACCCGATAGGGAAGAAGTGTTTTATTTTTCATACATTGATGAACTGCCAGTCACAGCTGAAGAGATTGGAAGAGCAATCAAACATGACCCAGTGATGTCAAAGGTGTGTGATTATATTGCAAATGGATGGCCAAACCATGCAACAGACAAAGATATTCATCCATTCTTCATTCGTAGGAATTAATTATCAGTCGATAAAGATTGTATCATGTGGGGTGCAAGAGTGGTTATACCAAATAAATTCAGGTCCAAATTATTAGCAGACCTCCGTGACGTATAAGGTGGCCAAGGTTAGTGCGAAACTAGAAGATTGGGAAAATTTTAAACGACAGCAAAGAATGACTCAGAAAGCAATAAAGAAAGGAAAGATAGATTACGAAAGTAAACTTGCACAAAACATAAAAACAGATAGTAAAAGCTTTTACCGATATATAAAACGGAAAAGAGTGACTAAAGTAAATGTTGATCCCTTAGAAGATGAGAAGGAGGATTTAATAATGGGAAATGTGGAAATGGCTGAGACCTTAAACAATTATTTTGCTTCGGTCTTCACAGTGGAAGACACAAAAACCATGCCAAAAATTGCTGGTCACGGGAATATGGGAAGGGAGGACCTTGAGATAATCTCTATCACTAGTGGGGTAGTGCTGGACAGGCTAATGGGACTCAAGGTAGACAAGTCCCCTGGTCCTGATGAAATGCATCCCAGGGTAATAAAAGAGATGGCTGAAGTTATAGCAGATGCATTCGTTATAATCTACCAAAATTCTCTGGACTCTGGGGAGGTACCATCGGATTGGAAAGCAGCTAATGTAACGCCTCTGTTTAAAAAAGGGGGCATACAAAAGCCAGGTAACTATAGGCCAGTTAGTTTAACATCTGTGGTGG